>NW_028327303.1:0-134703 GCF_031878675.1 Megascapheus bottae | reverse complement strand
TAAAACAAGAGATGAAAGTCATCAAAAGTGAGCAATTAGAAGCAAGGGAGATGAAAAATAAAGTAGATAGCTTTGATAGCAGGTTAGACAATGCAGAGGAGAGAATTTCTGGGGCTGAATATAATTTAGGCATTATAGAGAAAGAACAGAAAATGAATCAATCCAAATCTAGGAAATATGAGAGAGCGCTTCAGGAGGTCCAAGATACAATTACGAAGCCTAATTTAAGGCTAGATGGTACTGAGGAGGGCGTGGAGAAAGAGGTCAATGGTATTGGAAATATACTTCAGGGAATCATCTCAGAGAATTTCCCAAATATCCAGAAGGGCAGGCCCATCCAGATACGAGAAGCTTTTAGAACCCCAAACAGACCTGACCAGAAAAGAACATCCCACCGCCACATTGTGATCCGAACTGGATCAATAGAAACGAAAGGAAAGATCCTAAAGGCAGCCAGGGAAAAGGGATCAGTAACCTATAAAGCAAACCAATCAGAATAACCCCAGATTTCTCAGCAGAGACCATGCAAGCACGAAGTGACTGGAAGCATATATGTCATGCCCTTAAATCAAATAACTACCAACCAAGAATACTGTAGCCAGCTAAGCTCTCATTCATAACTGAGGGAACAATAAAAACATTCCATTCCAAGGAAAAGCTGCAACAATATGTCAAAAGAAAACCAGTACTACAGACAATTCTCAAAGATGCTCTATACATAGAAAACCAAAATAAATGAAATATAGGGAAAGAAATGACACCTAAACAGCATACCATCTAAGGACCACAAGAACTGTCAAGACAGGCCCTACTAAAAGCTTTTAAAAATAGTAGGAACTAATAAATATCTCTCTATCTTAACTCTCAATATCAATGGACTTAACTCTCCAATTAAAAGGCATAGGCTGTCTAGTTGGATCAAAAAGCAAGAGCCATCGTTCTGCTGTCTTCAAGAGACACATCTTACCCAAAAACAATCATCTTTTGAACATGAGAGGTTGGAATAAACTATATCAAGCTAACTGCCTCCATAAACAGGCTGGAGTTGCCATCCTCATATCAGATACAATAGACTTCAAACTAAAATTAGTAAGAAAAAACAAAGAAGGTGACTACATAGTACTAAAGGGATCTTTCCTCCAGGAAGACATAACGGTCCTAAATATTTACACACACAATCACGGAGCTCCAAACTTCATCAAGAAAACTTTATTTACACTGAAACCATACATAGATCGAAATACAGTGATTGTTGGTGAGTTTAACACACCACTCTCACCTATGGACAGATCAACAAGGCAAAAACTCAAAAGAGAAACCTTAGAACTGAACAAATATATAGACCAATTAGACCTAACAGACATCTGCAGAATATTCCACCCAGTAACAACACAATATACTTTTTTCTCAGCAGGACATGGAACATTTTCCAAAGTAGACCACATCTTAGGCCATAAAACAAACCTGGACAGATTCAGAGACACTGAAATCATTCCATGCACACTCTCAGACCATAAAGTCATCAAATTGTAACGAAAACCCTGTAACTAATGGAGACTAAACAAACATTGTTGAATCAAAAACAATGGGTAATCGAAGAGATCAGAACAGATATCCAACTGTTTGTGAAATTTAACAATAAGGAGCACACAAATATCAACTCCTTAGGGACACAACAAAGGCAGTACTCAGAGGAAAATTTATAGCGCTGAGTGCCTACAACAGCAAGTTGGAAAAATGGCAAACCAACTAGTTAATGTCTCACCTTAACCTCCTGGAAAAAGAGCAACAAACAAACCCTAAACCCATTAGGAGAAAGCAAATTATTAAAATCTAAGCAGAATTAAATGATTTGGAATAAAAAAACTATAGAAAGAATCAACAAAACAAGGAGTTGGTTCTTTGAAAGAATTAACAAAATTGACAAGCCCTTAGCAAATCTTAACAAAAAAACAAGAGAGCATATCGAAATAAACAAAATCGCAGATGAAAATGGTAATATCAAGACAGAAATTACCAAGATCCAGAATATCATGAGGGAATACTTCTCAAACCTTTACGCCAACAAATTTGAGAATCTAGAAGAAATGGATGAATTCCTAGACAATATTAACATACCCACATTGAACCAAGAAAAGCTAACCCAACTCAACAGGCCTATTTCAAGGTCTGAAATAGAAATGGAAATTAGACAACTTCCACTTAAAAAGAGCCCAGGGCCAGATGGATTCACAGCTGAATTCTATAAGGTCTTCAAAGCAGAGCTCACACCAATACTAGTCAAGCTCTTCAATGAAATTGAAAATGAAGGTTCTTTACCAAACTCATTCTGTGAAGCCAGTATATCCCTCATCCCCAAACCAGACAGAGATTCACCAAAGAAAGAGAACTATAGACCCATTTCTTTGATGAACATCGATGCAAAACTTCTCAGCAAAATACTGGCCAACCGTCTACAACAACTCATCAAAAAAATTATACAGTATGATCAAACTGGATTCATCACAGGGAGGCAAAGATGGTTCAACATACACAAATCAATTAATACAATTCAATACCTCAAGAGGAGCAAGGGCAAAAATCACATGATTGTCTCAATAGATGCGGAAAAGGCATTTGACAAGATCCAAAACCCCTTTATGTTAAAAGATGTGGAGAAACTAGGAATCCATGGAAGATTTCTCAATGTAATAAAGGCTGTGTATGAGAAACAAACTGCCAGTATTATAATTAATGGTGAAAATCTAAAGCCATTCCCTTAAAATCAGGAAGGAGACAAGGATGCCCACTCTCTCCACTCCTTTTTAACATAGTACTAGAATTCCTAGGCACTACAATAAGGCAAGAAGCAAGCATAAAGGGGATCCAAGTAGGGAAAGAGGAAATAAAACTATCCCTCTTTGCAGATGACATGATTCTGTATTTATAGAATCCTATAGACTCTACTCCCAAGCTCCTTGAGCTGATTCAAAGCTTTGGAAGGGTAGCAGGCCATAAAATCAACCCTCACAAACCAACTGCCTTACTTTACGCCAACAGTGAGGGGAACGAAGCAATAATCAGGAAAGAAACTCCTTTCACAATAGCCTCAAAGAAAATAAAGTACCTAGGAATTAGCTTAACTAAGAATGTAAAGGACCATTTAGATGAAAACTTTAAAACGCTAAAAAAAGAAAATTAAAGCAGAACTAAGGAAATGGAAAAACCTCCCACGCTCCTGAATTGGAAGAATCAACATTGTGAAAATGACAATCTTGCCAAGGGCTATCTACAAATTCAATGCAATACCCATCAACATCCCAATGTCATTCTTTAAAGAAATAGAAGAGGCAATTCAAAATTTCATATGGAATAATAAAAGACCCCGTATAGCAAAAACACTTCTTAGCAGAAAGAACAGCGCTGGAGGAATTTCAATTCCAAACTTTAGACTCTATTACAGAGCTATAATTCTCAAAACAGCTTCGTACTGGCACAAGAACAGGCCTGAAGTCCAATGTAATAGAACTGCGGACCCAGATATTAAACCACAGACCTATGGCCACCTAATCTTTGACAAGGGAACCAAAAAAATAGAATGGAAGAAAGATAGCCCCTTCAAAAAGTTGTGTTGGCAGAACTGTTTAAGCACCTGCAGAAAATTAAAGTTGGATCCTTCTTTGTCACCTTGCACTAGAATTAATTCCAAATGGATCAAAGACCTGGAGGTAAAAGCTGACACACTGAAAAGTTTACAGGAAGGAATAGGAGATACACTAGGCCTCCTGGCACACGTCAAAACTTTCTTAACAAGGACCATGAATCACAACAAATCAGAGAAAGGCTGGATAAGTGGGACTGCATTAAATTGCAGAGCTTTCGTATGGCAACGGATATAGCTAGTAAACTAATCAGGAAGCCTACAGAGTGGGAGAAGATCTTCACCAACCAAACAACGGACAAAGGCCTCATATCTAAAATATATCAACAACTCAAAAAATTGAATCACTCCAAAACTAACCTCCAAAGTAACACCCATCCCATTAAAAAATGGGACAAAGTCTTAAAGAGATTCTTCTCTGAAGAAGAAACAAAAATGGCCTATAGACACATGAAGAAATGCTCCACATCTCTGGTCATAAAAGAAATGCAAATCAAAACAACTCTAAGATTCCACCTCACTCCATTTAGAATGGCCAGGATCAGGAAAACGAATGACAACAGATGCTGGAGGGGATGTGGCCAGGAGGGATCACTACTACACTGTTGGTGGGAGTGAAACTCGTTCAACCACTATGGAAAGCAGTGTGGCAATGCCTCAAAGGGCTAAACATAGAACTCACCTATGACCCAGCAATTCCACTACTTGGCATTTACCCAACAATCCAGAAACAAGGGCATACTAAACCCACTAGCACAAGAATGTTCATTGCAGCACTATTCACCATAGCAAAGATATGGAACCAACCCAGATGTCCCTCAGTTGATGACTGGATCAACAAGTTGTGGTATTTGTACACAATGGAATTCTATGCTGCTGTCAGAAAGAATGACAGCGCCCCAATTGTTAGGAAATGGAAAGACTTAGAACAAATCATATTAAGTGAAGTAAGCCAGACTCAAAGGAACTTAGGCTCAGTGGCTTCCCTCATTCGTCATAATCAGTAGAAACCTTGGGCTCTACTAGCAGAGATTTGCAATAGAGCAAAAGGCCATATATAAGGCCATATAATGTGAAGGTAATTGAAAGGACCTCCAGGATATTGAAACAAAAGCCACATAATGAATGATTGTTGTCCTTAATGTACTATGTTGTCTCTCATCTCCTTTGCTGTCCCTTGGTTATCCCATATTGGTATAGTATCTCACTTTGTTATCTGATATATTGAATTTATTTGTATTTGGATATTTGAAATTTGATAGGGAAGGGGGGAAAACCAAGACGGGTGGGGGGTGTGGGGTTGGAGGGAAATGGGTACCAATACATGTGAAAGGGTATCAATGTATGTGAATTAATGCACCTTCTACCTGGCAAATATCATGTAACCCTTTTACTAATTACAATAAAAAAGAAAAAGAAAAAGAAAGTTGTAGTGAGTGGGGAGGATGATGGGGTCAAATACATTTCTTCTTAGAAATTTACCTCATCTGGTTGCCCTGGATTTTCTTGGCCTTCTTCTTAGAGAAAGGCCTGTTATACTGGATTTGAGGCTTGGCAAAGATCTAGCATGTACATCTTCGAGTAAGACATCCACAACTTCCATGCCTCAGACTCGAGTTTCCTGACCTTTGGCAACAGCACAGCAACATCTTTCTTCCTCCTGAGCCACAGGCCAAGTGAGCTGGCTTGAGTTGGTTGTTAGTTACAGTGGCTTGGTTACCAGGGTTCCATATTCTGTTCCATTGTGAGGGAGGCAGGGTCACCTTTCAGGGCCCAATGACCAAAGATCCTTGCTCACAGAAGACCTCACCAAGGACATACTGGAGGCTGAAAATCTTCTCCAATCTCACAATATACATGTGGATGTAGTAAACAGCACACCTTATTTGTCCAATCCCAATGTCTTCGACTAGGCCCAACTACCAGTCTGGTCTCAGGCTCAAGGAGCCTTTCTTAGGTAAGATCCAAACTTAAGGGTCAATATTGCCCTCATCCTTTACAAAACATTTGCTTCACAGTGCCTTCTCTGCCTGCATTTTGCCCCTTGTCGAATCTTATTTTGTTTTTGGTAGTCTTGGGAATTGACCTCAGAGTGTGAACATTACATTGTTCTTGGGCTTTCTTTAGGCTTTAGCTGTCCCACCGAGCCACAGCACCACTTGCAGCGTTTTCTATGTATGTGGTAATGAGGAATCAAACCTGAGTCTTTTTGCGTGGTAGCCAAGGACTCTACCACTAGGTCAAACACACAGGGCATCTTGCACATATTTTTGACGTCAATCTACTAGGATATTATTAGGTTTCTGTATCCTAATCAATTTTTTCCTGATGATTAGCTTTGCTGTCATGTGTAAAAAATGCAAGAGGGAAAAACAAGAATTAGTGAAATTTAAAAAAAAGGATTACACCCATAGATAAGTGTTCATACTTTGTAGGAGAAAGGATATATTGATATGATGATGATGACTTTATAATTACTATGTCAGGGTTGAGAGTTTGGCATAGTGGTAGAGTGCTTGCCTAGCACCCATGAAGATCTGGGTTTGATTGCTCAGTATCACATAGATAAAAAATATAGATGTGGCACTGTGGTTCAAGTGGCAGAGGGCTAGACTTGAGAAAACCCGAGGACAGTGCTCACACCCTGAATGCAAGCCCCAAGACTGACAGAAAGATAAAAGAAAATAAAAATGCTGTTTACGAGCTAATTCACTCACAGCATTTGCTTCTGAAATCTTCACTTCTCCACCTTGTGAAATACCCATTTCCCTCAACGTAGACAAGAAAAACAGATCCATACCATGGTCCACTGTGAGGCCACTGGTTGGGCTAAGAGCTAGTCGTGCAGCAACACATAAGTTTTATTCTAATACTTTCCAAAGATTGTACTCAAATATGTTACCTACTTACCAACTTAGGTCAGTTATCCTTATGCTATAACTTTTCGTCATTACTACAATATTCTTACACTCCTACGTTAATCCTCTTGTACCTCCCCTGACCTCTCTCATTCTTTTTTTCTATCTTGGAACTCTGCTCGTCTTTCAACCCTTATACTGCACGGATCTACACTTGATGGCTGTTGAGCAATACTGTATATGTAGGTGGTTAATGATTCTCTAGGCTCAGAGGGATTTAAAGACAATAGAGATTGGATTGAGAGGCTCATTGTTTTGGGTGTAAATCATTTATCAGTGGTTGTATTAGACTGGTCTGTAAGTGCACAAAAAGAAACAGTGATAATACCAATCAAAACTTGTGAACATTTAGTGTCTGCCAGCTACAGAGGTCTAGGTTGGTTATATCTGAAAAACTATAATCGTATTTAGTAGTAATCTTGCTCCCATTTTCAAATGGGCAGAACAAGAAACTCAAGAGAAATGTCAAATCAAGAAAAACATCCCCCACCCAATGTAAACAGACAATGGAACAGTCACTGGCACACCTAGAGGAGAGTCTTCCAAGTACTACACAAATGCAATGGATAAACATCAGTAATGGAAAACGTGAAAATATAAAGAAAGAGATAATGGAGGAAGCCATAGCTGAACAAGAGGAAAGCATAAACAAGGCGATAAGTGAAAAAGAAGAAGCCATAAAGGAGGCCATAATAAAAGTTTTTCAAAGAAAGATGGATGAATTCATAGAATCCACAAATAAAAACGTGACCAAACTCCAGCAAATGTCCAAAGAAAATAAAACTACTGAGCTAACCACTCAAAAGGAAATCAAGGAGGTAAAGAAATCCATACATGATCTAAAACAAGAGATGAAAGTCATCAAAAGTGAGCAATTAGAAGCAAGGGAGATGAAAAATAAAGTAGATAGCTTTGATAGCAGGTTAGACAATGCAGAGGAGAGAATTTCTGGGGCTGAATATAATTTAGGCATTATAGAGAAAGAACAGAAAATGAATCAATCCAAATCTAGGAAATATGAGAGAGCGCTTCAGGAGGTCCAAGATACAATTACGAAGCCTAATTTAAGGCTAGATGGTACTGAGGAGGGCGTGGAGAAAGAGGTCAATGGTATTGGAAATATACTTCAGGGAATCATCTCAGAGAATTTCCCAAATATCCAGAAGGGCAGGCCCATCCAGATACGAGAAGCTTTTAGAACCCCAAACAGACCTGACCAGAAAAGAACATCCCACCGCCACATTGTGATCCGAACTGGATCAATAGAAACGAAAGGAAAGATCCTAAAGGCAGCCAGGGAAAAGGGATCAGTAACCTATAAAGCAAACCAATCAGAATAACCCCAGATTTCTCAGCAGAGACCATGCAAGCACGAAGTGACTGGAAGCATATATGTCATGCCCTTAAATCAAATAACTACCAACCAAGAATACTGTAGCCAGCTAAGCTCTCATTCATAACTGAGGGAACAATAAAAACATTCCATTCCAAGGAAAAGCTGCAACAATATGTCAAAAGAAAACCAGTACTACAGACAATTCTCAAAGATGCTCTATACATAGAAAACCAAAATAAATGAAATATAGGGAAAGAAATGACACCTAAACAGCATACCATCTAAGGACCACAAGAACTGTCAAGACAGGCCCTACTAAAAGCTTTTAAAAATAGTAGGAACTAATAAATATCTCTCTATCTTAACTCTCAATATCAATGGACTTAACTCTCCAATTAAAAGGCATAGGCTGTCTAGTTGGATCAAAAAGCAAGAGCCATCGTTCTGCTGTCTTCAAGAGACACATCTTACCCAAAAACAATCATCTTTTGAACATGAGAGGTTGGAATAAACTATATCAAGCTAACTGCCTCCATAAACAGGCTGGAGTTGCCATCCTCATATCAGATACAATAGACTTCAAACTAAAATTAGTAAGAAAAAACAAAGAAGGTGACTACATAGTACTAAAGGGATCTTTCCTCCAGGAAGACATAACGGTCCTAAATATTTACACACACAATCACGGAGCTCCAAACTTCATCAAGAAAACTTTATTTACACTGAAACCATACATAGATCGAAATACAGTGATTGTTGGTGAGTTTAACACACCACTCTCACCTATGGACAGATCAACAAGGCAAAAACTCAAAAGAGAAACCTTAGAACTGAACAAATATATAGACCAATTAGACCTAACAGACATCTGCAGAATATTCCACCCAGTAACAACACAATATACTTTTTTCTCAGCAGGACATGGAACATTTTCCAAAGTAGACCACATCTTAGGCCATAAAACAAACCTGGACAGATTCAGAGACACTGAAATCATTCCATGCACACTCTCAGACCATAAAGTCATCAAATTGTAACGAAAACCCTGTAACTAATGGAGACTAAACAAACATTGTTGAATCAAAAACAATGGGTAATCGAAGAGATCAGAACAGATATCCAACTGTTTGTGAAATTTAACAATAAGGAGCACACAAATATCAACTCCTTAGGGACACAACAAAGGCAGTACTCAGAGGAAAATTTATAGCGCTGAGTGCCTACAACAGCAAGTTGGAAAAATGGCAAACCAACTAGTTAATGTCTCACCTTAACCTCCTGGAAAAAGAGCAACAAACAAACCCTAAACCCATTAGGAGAAAGCAAATTATTAAAATCTAAGCAGAATTAAATGATTTGGAATAAAAAAACTATAGAAAGAATCAACAAAACAAGGAGTTGGTTCTTTGAAAGAATTAACAAAATTGACAAGCCCTTAGCAAATCTTAACAAAAAAACAAGAGAGCATATCGAAATAAACAAAATCGCAGATGAAAATGGTAATATCAAGACAGAAATTACCAAGATCCAGAATATCATGAGGGAATACTTCTCAAACCTTTACGCCAACAAATTTGAGAATCTAGAAGAAATGGATGAATTCCTAGACAATATTAACATACCCACATTGAACCAAGAAAAGCTAACCCAACTCAACAGGCCTATTTCAAGGTCTGAAATAGAAATGGAAATTAGACAACTTCCACTTAAAAAGAGCCCAGGGCCAGATGGATTCACAGCTGAATTCTATAAGGTCTTCAAAGCAGAGCTCACACCAATACTAGTCAAGCTCTTCAATGAAATTGAAAATGAAGGTTCTTTACCAAACTCATTCTGTGAAGCCAGTATATCCCTCATCCCCAAACCAGACAGAGATTCACCAAAGAAAGAGAACTATAGACCCATTTCTTTGATGAACATCGATGCAAAACTTCTCAGCAAAATACTGGCCAACCGTCTACAACAACTCATCAAAAAAATTATACAGTATGATCAAACTGGATTCATCACAGGGAGGCAAAGATGGTTCAACATACACAAATCAATTAATACAATTCAATACCTCAAGAGGAGCAAGGGCAAAAATCACATGATTGTCTCAATAGATGCGGAAAAGGCATTTGACAAGATCCAAAACCCCTTTATGTTAAAAGATGTGGAGAAACTAGGAATCCATGGAAGATTTCTCAATGTAATAAAGGCTGTGTATGAGAAACAAACTGCCAGTATTATAATTAATGGTGAAAATCTAAAGCCATTCCCTTAAAATCAGGAAGGAGACAAGGATGCCCACTCTCTCCACTCCTTTTTAACATAGTACTAGAATTCCTAGGCACTACAATAAGGCAAGAAGCAAGCATAAAGGGGATCCAAGTAGGGAAAGAGGAAATAAAACTATCCCTCTTTGCAGATGACATGATTCTGTATTTATAGAATCCTATAGACTCTACTCCCAAGCTCCTTGAGCTGATTCAAAGCTTTGGAAGGGTAGCAGGCCATAAAATCAACCCTCACAAACCAACTGCCTTACTTTACGCCAACAGTGAGGGGAACGAAGCAATAATCAGGAAAGAAACTCCTTTCACAATAGCCTCAAAGAAAATAAAGTACCTAGGAATTAGCTTAACTAAGAATGTAAAGGACCATTTAGATGAAAACTTTAAAACGCTAAAAAAAGAAAATTAAAGCAGAACTAAGGAAATGGAAAAACCTCCCACGCTCCTGAATTGGAAGAATCAACATTGTGAAAATGACAATCTTGCCAAGGGCTATCTACAAATTCAATGCAATACCCATCAACATCCCAATGTCATTCTTTAAAGAAATAGAAGAGGCAATTCAAAATTTCATATGGAATAATAAAAGACCCCGTATAGCAAAAACACTTCTTAGCAGAAAGAACAGCGCTGGAGGAATTTCAATTCCAAACTTTAGACTATTACAGAGCTATAATTCTCAAAACAGCTTCGTACTGGCACAAGAACAGGCCTGAAGTCCAATGTAATAGAACTGCGGACCCAGATATTAAACCACAGACCTATGGCCACCTAATCTTTGACAAGGGAACCAAAAAAATAGAATGGAAGAAAGATAGCCCCTTCAAAAAGTTGTGTTGGCAGAACTGTTTAAGCACCTGCAGAAAATTAAAGTTGGATCCTTCTTTGTCACCTTGCACTAGAATTAATTCCAAATGGATCAAAGACCTGGAGGTAAAAGCTGACACACTGAAAAGTTTACAGGAAGGAATAAGAGATACACTAGGCCTCCTGGCACACGTCAAAACTTTCTTAACAAGGACCATGAATCACAACAAATCAGAGAAAGGCTGGATAAGTGGGACTGCATTAAATTGCAGAGCTTTCGTATGGCAACGGATATAGCTAGTAAACTAATCAGGAAGCCTACAGAGTGGGAGAAGATCTTCACCAACCAAACAACGGACAAAGGCCTCATATCTAAAATATATCAACAACTCAAAAAATTGAATCACTCCAAAACTAACCTCCAAAGTAACACCCATCCCATTAAAAAATGGGACAAAGTCTTAAAGAGATTCTTCTCTGAAGAAGAAACAAAAATGGCCTATAGACACATGAAGAAATGCTCCACATCTCTGGTCATAAAAGAAATGCAAATCAAAACAACTCTAAGATTCCACCTCACTCCATTTAGAATGGCCAGGATCAGGAAAACGAATGACAACAGATGCTGGAGGGGATGTGGCCAGGAGGGATCACTACTACACTGTTGGTGGGAGTGAAACTCGTTCAACCACTATGGAAAGCAGTGTGGCAATGCCTCAAAGGGCTAAACATAGAACTCACCTATGACCCAGCAATTCCACTACTTGGCATTTACCCAACAATCCAGAAACAAGGGCATACTAAACCCACTAGCACAAGAATGTTCATTGCAGCACTATTCACCATAGCAAAGATATGGAACCAACCCAGATGTCCCTCAGTTGATGACTGGATCAACAAGTTGTGGTATTTGTACACAATGGAATTCTATGCTGCTGTCAGAAAGAATGACAGCGCCCCAATTGTTAGGAAATGGAAAGACTTAGAACAAATCATATTAAGTGAAGTAAGCCAGACTCAAAGGAACTTAGGCTCAGTGGCTTCCCTCATTCGTCATAATCAGTAGAAACCTTGGGCTCTACTAGCAGAGATTTGCAATAGAGCAAAAGGCCATATATAAGGCCATATAATGTGAAGGTAATTGAAAGGACCTCCAGGATATTGAAACAAAAGCCACATAATGAATGATTGTTGTCCTTAATGTACTATGTTGTCTCTCATCTCCTTTGCTGTCCCTTGGTTATCCCATATTGGTATAGTATCTCACTTTGTTATCTGATATATTGAATTTATTTGTATTTGGATATTTGAAATTTGATAGGGAAGGGGGGAAAACCAAGACGGGTGGGGGGTGTGGGGTTGGAGGGAAATGGGTACCAATACATGTGAAAGGGTATCAATGTATGTGAATTAATGCACCTTCTACCTGGCAAATATCATGTAACCCTTTTACTAATTACAATAAAAAAGAAAAAGAAAAAGAAAGTTGTAGTGAGTGGGGAGGATGATGGGGTCAAATACATTTCTTCTTAGAAATTTACCTCATCTGGTTGCCCTGGATTTTCTTGGCCTTCTTCTTAGAGAAAGGCCTGTTATACTGGATTTGAGGCTTGGCAAAGATCTAGCATGTACATCTTCGAGTAAGACATCCACAACTTCCATGCCTCAGACTCGAGTTTCCTGACCTTTGGCAACAGCACAGCAACATCTTTCTTCCTCCTGAGCCACAGGCCAAGTGAGCTGGCTTGAGTTGGTTGTTAGTTACAGTGGCTTGGTTACCAGGGTTCCATATTCTGTTCCATTGTGAGGGAGGCAGGGTCACCTTTCAGGGCCCAATGACCAAAGATCCTTGCTCACAGAAGACCTCACCAAGGACATACTGGAGGCTGAAAATCTTCTCCAATCTCACAATATACATGTGGATGTAGTAAACAGCACACCTTATTTGTCCAATCCCAATGTCTTCGACTAGGCCCAACTACCAGTCTGGTCTCAGGCTCAAGGAGCCTTTCTTAGGTAAGATCCAAACTTAAGGGTCAATATTGCCCTCATCCTTTACAAAACATTTGCTTCACAGTGCCTTCTCTGCCTGCATTTTGCCCCTTGTCGAATCTTATTTTGTTTTTGGTAGTCTTGGGAATTGACCTCAGAGTGTGAACATTACATTGTTCTTGGGCTTTCTTTAGGCTTTAGCTGTCCCACCGAGCCACAGCACCACTTGCAGCGTTTTCTATGTATGTGGTAATGAGGAATCAAACCTGAGTCTTTTTGCGTGGTAGCCAAGGACTCTACCACTAGGTCAAACACACAGGGCATCTTGCACATATTTTTGACGTCAATCTACTAGGATATTATTAGGTTTCTGTATCCTAATCAATTTTTTCCTGATGATTAGCTTTGCTGTCATGTGTAAAAAATGCAAGAGGGAAAAACAAGAATTAGTGAAATTTAAAAAAAAGGATTACACCCATAGATAAGTGTTCATACTTTGTAGGAGAAAGGATATATTGATATGATGATGATGACTTTATAATTACTATGTCAGGGTTGAGAGTTTGGCATAGTGGTAGAGTGCTTGCCTAGCACCCATGAAGATCTGGGTTTGATTGCTCAGTATCACATAGATAAAAAATATAGATGTGGCACTGTGGTTCAAGTGGCAGAGGGCTAGACTTGAGAAAACCCGAGGACAGTGCTCACACCCTGAATGCAAGCCCCAAGACTGACAGAAAGATAAAAGAAAATAAAAATGCTGTTTACGAGCTAATTCACTCACAGCATTTGCTTCTGAAATCTTCACTTCTCCACCTTGTGAAATACCCATTTCCCTCAACGTAGACAAGAAAAACAGATCCATACCATGGTCCACTGTGAGGCCACTGGTTGGGCTAAGAGCTAGTCGTGCAGCAACACATAAGTTTTATTCTAATACTTTCCAAAGATTGTACTCAAATATGTTACCTACTTACCAACTTAGGTCAGTTATCCTTATGCTATAACTTTTCGTCATTACTACAATATTCTTACACTCCTACGTTAATCCTCTTGTACCTCCCCTGACCTCTCTCATTCTTTTTTTCTATCTTGGAACTCTGCTCGTCTTTCAACCCTTATACTGCACGGATCTACACTTGATTGCTGTTGAGCAATACTGTATATGTAGGTGGTTAATGATTCTCTAGGCTCAGAGGGATTTAAAGACAATAGAGATTGGATTGAGAGGCTCATTGTTTTGGGTGTAAATCATTTATCAGTGGTTGTATTAGACTGGTCTGTAAGTGCAAAAAAGAAACAGTGATAATACCAATCAAAACTTGTGAACATCTAGTGTCTGCCAGCTACAGAGGTCTAGGTTGGTTATATCTGAAAAACTATAATCGTATTTAGTAGTAATCTTGCTCCCATTTTCAAATGGGCAGAACAAGAAACTCAAGAGAAATGTCAAATCAAGAAAAACATCCCCCACCCAATGTAAACAGACAATGGAACAGTCACTGGCACACCTAGAGGAGAGTCTTCCAAGTACTACACAAATGCAATGGATAAACATCAGTAATGGAAAACGTGAAAATATAAAGAAAGAGATAATGGAGGAAGCCATAGCTGAACAAGAGGAAAGCATAAACAAGGCGATAAGTGAAAAAGAAGAAGCCATAAAGGAGGCCATAATAAAAGTTTTTCAAAGAAAGATGGATGAATTCATAGAATCCACAAATAAAAACGTGACCAAACTCCAGCAAATGTCCAAAGAAAATAAAACTACTGAGCTAACCACTCAAAAGGAAATCAAGGAGATAAAGAAATCCATACATGATCTAAAACAAGAGATGTAAGGCATCAAAAGTGAGCAATTAGAAGCAAGGGAGATGAAAAATACAGTCGATAGCTTTGATAGCAGATTAAACAATGCAGAGGAGAGAATTTCCGGGACTGAAGAAAATTTAGGTATTATAGAGAAAGAACAGAAAATGAGTCAATCTAAAACTAGGAAATATGAGAGAGTGATTCAGGAGGTCCAAGATACAATTAAGAAGCCTAATTTAAGGCTACTTGGTACTGAGGAGGGCGTGGAGAAAGAGGTCAATGGTATTGGAAATATACTTCAGCGAATCATCTCAGAGAATTTCCCAAATACCCAGAAGGGCAGGCCCATCCAGATACGAGAAGCTTTTAGAACCCCAAACAGACCTGACCAGAAAAGAACATCCCACCGCCACATTGTGATCCGAACTGGATCAATAGAAACGAAAGAAAAGATCCTAAAGGCAGCCAGGGAAGAGGGATCAGTAACCTATAAAGGCAAACCAATCAGAATAACCCCAGATTTCTCAGCAGAGATCATGCAAGCACGAAGTGACTGGAAGCATATATGTCATGCCCTTAAATCAAATAACTACCAACCAAGAATACTGTAGCCAGCTAAGCTCTCATTCATAACTGAGGGAACAATAAAAACATTCCATTCCAGGGAAAAGCTGCAACAATATGTCGAAACAAAACCAACAGTACAGAGAATTCTCAAAGATGCTCTATACACAGATGAAAACTTTAAAACCCTAAAAAATGAAATTAAAACAGAACTAAGGAAATGGAAAAAGCTCCCATGCTCCTGGATTGGAAGAATCAACATTGTGAAAATGACAATCTTGCCAAGTTCTATCTACAAATTCAATGCAATACCCATCAACATCCCAATGTCATTCTTTAAAGAAATAGAATGGGCAATTCAAAATTTCATATGGCCTGATAGCTATGGAACAGATCTCTCCTTAGCTACCACAGTCAGTGGCTGCTCTCCATCTAGGGTTAGGGCACCTCCTCATCCATCAGGACACCCCATGCCAGGACAGAGGCCTACAATTCAGATGGCAGCACAGGGGTGAAGATGATTACACCGTAGCCCGAGTTACATGGCTGTCCCTGCATGCAGTACAGGATGAGTTGGGGGAAGATGTTCTCTGTGTTTTTCCACAGTCACTTGGAATAATAAAAGACCGCTTATAGTCTGTCTTCTTGCATGATACATAATGTTTAATCTCACCTTCTCCACCAAAATCTCACCTTTCTCATTGAGACATAGGTGGCCCTGTTTACTAGCAGCAAAGGCACAAAGGCGCAGTTTCAGGTGTCACAACTGCCTCTGTTACTGGGTAGATCCAACTCTGTCATGGATTCTGAGGTCTGCTCTGGGAGTCTTGGTCACAAGTTGTTCTGTGGCATCTGCTGCCAGCCTGTGCCTATTTGCTTCCTTTTCCTCCAGCAGCCTACAACATGGAATGAAGTTCAGGCGCTGATGCTCTCCTTCATATGCAGGGCAGGATGAGCCCAACCCACACTCATCTTCCTCTTCCAATTTTTGGGAAAAAATGTGCTGGCAGAAGTCCTCAGGTGTGGGGCATGGCTGATCCACACTTTTAATCCAGGCTGGTCAGGAGGCTGAGATCTGAGTATGGAAGTTCCAAGTCACCTAGAACAGGAAAGTCTGATAGATTCTTACTACCAAAAATAAAAACAGCTGGGAATGGAGTTTGGGCTCAAGTGGTAAAGGGCTAGTCTTGAGTACAAATGCTTAGTGCCCAGGCCCTGAGTTCAGGCTCCAGCACTGCCAACAACCTCACTTTAGTGAGATTTTAGCTTTATCCATGTAGGCACATCTCACTGGAATCTTTGCTGGTAGAGATAGTCTTCATAATTTTGTCTCAAGGTAAAGGTGCTCCTGGGGTAGTACACAAAAGGTGTCATGGAGAGAGGAGCCCCACTTGCTCCAGGTTTGAAGATGGCATAGGTCAAGCCAGCATGGAGTTGGCACATCAGTCTTTTTCCTAGCACCACCTACAAGTGAATGTCAAATGACATTGATTGTTGTGGGAGTGTGTGGTTGAAGTGCCCCATTAAGGGCAGTATTAGCACATCCAAACTTGGATACCAGGAATGCTGAAATCTCAAAGATAAGATTTCTATTTGCTACAGAAATGCTGGTGTGTCTGTTATTCACTAAAAGTTCAGGTGCAAAGATTCTGAAGCTTGATGCCATGTGTTTATTCCATTTAGTAAAATTAGTTTAATGCACTGTATAAGTTAAAACATTTGATAAGAGTCAGGGGTAGTGAAAACATTGTTCTTGAATTCAGGTGTCTGGCAGGGTAATGGGGGGTGTTGGTGGCTGGGACTATGAAGCTGGAGCTGCTATCTAAGCATGGATCATTTTCCTCTTTGTCTGGGAGAAATGACTCCAAAGATGAAATTTGAATGGTGAGGAAAAAATGATGATGTACTCAGGAAATTTCTCCTAAACAAATGCTCATGTGGAAGTGGGATGGGGGCTGGGCATATCTGAGGCAGAGCTTAAGGGGGCTTCTCATGCCGTTCAGAACGTTCCTTGCGACTTCAGGCATGCAGCAGGGTGTTTTAGATGGCCATTGTGAGATGGATGGAATAAGACTGGAGACAAGATGAATGCTGGGATCCTGCAATGCTCTTGCATGAGTGGCTGGTGGCTCACCTGAAAGAACTAATTATGTCTAAAAAAGAAATCAGGAATTTGTTTTGATTAGATAATACCTGTAATCCGAGGCATATTCAGGATCCTGATCTTAGTATTGTGGTTTAAAACCAACCCAGGAAAGGGAAAAATGAATGAGACTCTTACTCCCAGTTTAGAGCAAGAACAAAGATTGAAGTAGAGCTGTGGCACAAGAGCTAGAGTGCTACCTTGAGCAAGGAATAGCTAAGAAAAAGCTCCAGGTCTTGAGTTCAAGGCCAGGAATGAAAGAAGGAAGGTAAAAAAAGGGAAGTATGTGAGGAAGGGAAATATATAAATGAAAGAGAGAAGGAACTAGAAATTTAAAACCAGAGAATATTTAAAAGTCATCAGTCCTTCTAAGAAAAGTGTTGGAGTATGGGTTGTATATGTGGTGAACTGGAAGCCCAGCAGTGACTTGTTAACCAAAGAGTCACCATGATGAGCAAAGCATAGAAATCTGCATGAGCCTCTTAGCGGATGGAGTCACAGAAGAGAACCTCAGCTCCAATCCCATAGTTAGAAGTATATAGAGATGGGGAAGTTGGCATCACCTTGATGTCATTGTGTCCATGGAGACTGGAAGCCATGGTTCTGTGAAAGCACAATGTTCTGGTTACTGAGCTGACAGGCTGAGTAGAGCCAAGTACTGGCCATGAAGAAATCAGGGTGGCAGCAGAGCAACTCTGCTGCAGTGTGTGCCTGCTTGGCTGTACTTATTCTGTGGTGGATCAGGCCGGAGCGGGTGATAGTAACTGTTTTGTGGTCACAAGCCCTTCACCAAGAGCTTCCTGTGGGATCCTCATAAGCTACAGGGTGGCTGGTGGTGGGATGTGTGGGGGGTGGAAGTGACAGATGGATGGACGCATGGCAAGGTGGGTGAAGAGATGAGAGGAATGATGAGAGCCCAGTTCATTGGTTTCCAAGGTTAATGGGTGGGAGGTAGAGAGGCATGATGGAGGAAAGATGGAGGCAGGGGAAGGTGGTGACAGAGTGAGGCCATCTGTAGTGCCAGACTGGCCATCATCTGAAGCCCATAGGCAGCTTTCTGATCCCTCACTTTGTCCTGCTCCTTGTGCAGGGAATGTCACGTGTACCCAGAGCAAGGGGTGGGGCAATGTTAGTAGCACCTGGAGAACCATTGGCCTCTACCTGGGTGAGGGGTGGTTATGGCTCCCATGCTGGGTGGCCTGATAGCTATGGAACAGATCTCTCCTTAGCTACCACAGTCAGTGGCTGCTCTCCATCTAGGCTTAGGGCACCTGCTCAGCCATCAGGACACCCCATGCCAGGACAGAGGCCTACAATTCAGATGGCAGCACAGGGGTGAAGATGATCTCACCTTAGCCCTACTTACATGGCTGTCCCTGCATGCAGAACAGGATGAGCTGGGGGAAGATGTTCTCTGTGTTTTTCCACAGCCTATCCCGGCCTCTTCTTGTGTCTGATTAGACCAAGAGAGTACCAGGTTCCCTCTCATAGTCCTGGTTCTTTTTCTTTTACAGTCATGAGGCTTGAACCAGGTCCTGGGTACTGTCCCTGAGCTCTTTTGCTCAAGGTTGATGCTCTACCATGTGAACCATAGTGTCATTTCCAGCTTTTCCTTTTCATGTGGATCTCTGATATCTCCAGGGCTGTGCCTGCAGGGAGGCACTCACCCCACAGACAGAGCCACCTCTGTCGTGACTGTGACTGCGCACAACCCTCACACCCACTCCTTGCACACCCCTCGACTCCAGTTTTAGCTCCTCTTGGACTGGGTGTCCAGCCTACCCCTTCCTACACTCACAAAGGGTCTACAATTGTCTTCCCAGGGTCCTTTCTTCTGCCAGCCAGAGTACAGACTGTGCACATCTTGATGATCACAGAGCTCAAAGCCAAAGGCTGAGATGCAGAAGGGGGTGCCCCGGAAGCTGCACAGGGCCCATGGATCATCCTGTGAATCACCCAGCCTGTGACTTCCCCCACCCCCTTGGCAGGGAAGCTCCATGCCCACATCCTGATCCCTGGTCCCCTCCAATTCCATTCTCCCTTGGATTTTGCAGACTGTCTACCATCAGGATCTAAAATTCTATACATCACTTTATGCCCTTATCACTGATTTGCTACTTTGGCAGGATCTCCCCGTGCCTGGAGAGTGGGCATGTCATGTACTCTCTGTGGAGAAGTTGCCCCAGGAGAAGAAATATGCACTTCATGTGAGTGTTGGACAGGGCAGGAAGGCTCCCTAGGATCAGAAGCCACAGGAGGGGTGCAGATGGGGGAATGCTAGGAGCCCCAGGGGACAGTGGGAGTTAGGGCACAGTTGGTTCCTTCTGCAGGGTTGACACCGCTTCACAAACCCAACAGAATGAGATTCGCATTACAGATGTCAGAGACAGTGCAGATTGCCAATGGGCGCAGGGGTCACTGTCACCCCCAGATGCTGGCTGCATGCTGGGATGCACGCAGAGATGGTTTCAAGATCAGATAATGAGGACGTTGCAGGGTGTAACCATTCTTTTCAGATGGCTCTCTACCTCTCTTGAGCTTCATCTCTATCTTTGGCTTTTTCTTGGCAGTTAACTGGAAATGAGAGTTTCATGGACTTTCCATTCTGGACTGGCTTCAAACAGAAGCTATGCACAGTTTTCAAACCATACCCTACTGAAGAAGGGAAGCTTGATCTGGTGCTTAACTGGGTTGCACTTTGGCTCCGTTTGCTATGCCTCAGGGGAGGGGGCTCATCATTTGTAGACTAAGATCTCATGACCTTCAAAGCCAAATGCTACCTGAAAGTTCAGGGTCCCAGCCTATGTGTTGGGCCTGGGTGAATACATTCTCTGTTATGCTGGGTCATCAACCCATGTTTTAAGCTGGAAGTAGGCAGTGCCACATTTGATAAGAACATCTGACAGAGATTGTCACCTCATGAAAGCAGATTCTAAATTTGTATTCCATTTCCTGTGGTGGAGAAATCCTCTCCAAGTTAGACAGGCTCACATCCACCTGCAGGTCACACTCCTAATGCACCCTTGAGTGTCCTCATGGTATTGGGATCTAAGTTTGTAGGTAATGCTGGTTTAGTCCATGAATTAGCTGGACAAGTGATGACAAACGTGTTGTCGATTAATATGAGAACAATTTAAGAAGCCCTGGAGGAGCATCAACCTGACCCTCTGTGGTGCTATAAATCTGATAGGATGTTCCAGACTGAGAAACAATCACATGGCTTTGTGTTTGGCATCCAGACAAGTGAGTGCATGTCTTAGCTGTCAGCCAGTACAGAGGAGGACATGAATAAGTGGGTGGAAAGCATCTGTCAGATCACTGTCTGGGGGCAGGTGGAGAGAACATAGGAAGGTAGATACCATGGCTGTGGTGGGGCCAAAAAAAGGGTAAAAGAGGCAAAGGAACCAGGTAGTGGTAGCTCAAGACTGTCATCCTAGCTACTCAGGAGTTTGAGATCTGAGGATCACAATTCAAAGCCAGCCCAGGACAGAAACTCCATGAGACTCTTATCTGCAATAAACTACTGAATGCAAGAAGCTGAAGCTCAGTGACAGCATCCAGGCCTAGAGTTCAAAACCCAGGACCGGCAGAAAAAAGTATCAAAGGACAAGAAGCTGGCCAAAAGTTAGAGGGACTCTATCTTGACAAACAATACAATGGTAAGTTGCACTCAGAAGACTTGCACAAAATCTGGAAATGCCTGAGACCTATCTATGTATGTTTCCTGTTTGTCTAAATACATATGTTTATGCATTTATATCTTAGTATAGAGAGACAGATCAATACATATGACTATACATATATACATAGCCAGACACTTATGGGTGGGTGGTATACTGTGTGAGAGTTTGTGTTTGTGTTTTGTGGATGGCTATCTCTGTTTAAGAAAGATAGAAAATATGTAAATATCTTTAAAAAAAACTTGATAAAATATAGAGAGTCATGAGCTCTTGAGGGAATCTGAAATGACAAGATTATTCACAGGCACGTTTATCCTTATGGATTCCTCAGCAAGTTTTAATTCTTTTCATTATTTTCTTTCTTTTTTTGAACCAGTGCTAAGGATTTCTCTCAGGGACCAGGTGCTGCCAATTACTAATTTTCTCATGGCTGGTACAACAGGAACTGAGCCACAGTTCCACTTTTGCCTCATTTATTCGTGCTTAACTGAAGATAAAGATTTCTATCAGTGACTTTCTCTCAGGCGCTGGATTCTAACGAGGATCCCCAGACCTCAGCCTTCTCTATAGCTACAATTAACAATATGAGAACCCAGCACTGGGTTCCAATGCACAGGGCAAGAAATTGAGTGAATCTCTCAACTCCAACTAGCTATAATAAGCTAGAAGTGAAAGACCAATACCTTTGAGGAAAAAATGCTGAGGGTTATCACACAGGCCCTATGAGTAAGCCCTAAACCCTGTACACATGTGTGCATGCACACATTGGCAGATACACACACACATGCACACACACAATATCTCATTCAATATTGTATTTTGAATTAATATCCAAAGATTGGACAAAAGGATAGCAAGTAATAAAATCTGTTTTTCTTGTCTACATTGAGGGAAAGGGATAAGTCACAAGATGCAGAAGCGAAGAATTCAGAGGAAAATGCTGTGAGTGAATAACTTGTAAAAAGCACATTTCTTTTCTTTCCTTTTCTTTTGTTTTTTCTGCCATTCCTGGGGCTTGAAGTCAGGGCCTGAGCACTGCGCTTCGCTTTTCCCAAGTCTAGCCCTCTGCCCCTTGAGCCACATTGCCATATGGATTTTTATATCTGTGTGATATTAAGGACTCAAACCTAGATCTTCATGGATGCTAGGCAAGCAGTCTACCACTGGGCCAAACTCTAAACCCATATAAAGTATTTATAAATAGTCATAATCATATCAAAATATCCTTTCTCCTACAAAGAATGAACACTTATCTATGTCTGTAAGACTTTTTTATGTCACCAGTGCTTCTGTGATTTTCCCACTTGCATTTTTACAGATGACAGCACAGATATTCATCAGGAAGAAAAATAGATTAGGATACAGAAACCTAACAACGTCCTAGTAGATTGAAGTGAAAAATATGTGCAAGATGGCCTGGGTGTTTCATCTATTTGTAGAGTGCTTGGCTACCACACAAAAAGACTCAGGTTTGATTCTGCAGTACCATATACATAGAAAACGCTGGAAGTGGTGATGTGGCTTGGTGTGACAGCTATAGCCTAAAGAAAGCCTAAGAACAATGGTCAGGCTCTGAGGTCAAGTCCCAGGACTAGCAAAAAAAAATGTGCAAGAGGCAAAAAGCAAGCTGAGAAGGCACTGTGAAGCAAAATGTCTTGTGAAGGGTAAGGGGAATAGTGACAGTTAAGCTTGGATCTTACCTAAGAAAGGCTCCTTGAGCCTGAGACCAGGCTAGCACTTATGCCTAGTTAATTACTTGGGATTTGAACAAAAAGGTGTGCTGTTTACTACATCCATATGTGAGGTGGGAAGGGAGATTCAGCCTCCAGTATGTCTTTGGGGAGGTCTTCTGTGAGCAAGGAGCTATGGTCATTGGGCCTTGAAAGGTGACCCTACCTCCCTCACAATGGAACAGAATATGGAACCCTGGTAACTAAGCCACTGTATGTGACAACCAGCTCAAGCCAGCTCCCTTGGCCTGTGGCTCAGGAACCAGACAGATGTTGCTGTGCTGTTGCCAAAGGTCAGGAGGCTCGCATCTCAGGCATGAGAGATATGGATGTCTCACTTGAAGAAGTAGATGCTGGATCAGTGCCAAGCCAAAATTCCAGTATATGAGGCATTTCTCTAGGAAGAAAGCCAGGAAACTCCAGGGCAACTCAGATGCAGTATACTGAGAGGAAACCTATTTGAACCTATCATCCTGCCCACACACTACAACCTTCTTGAGTGCTTTCAAGTGACTATACTTTGACTAGAGTGTGTCATTTCCAATCTACTCTATTCCAATTCCTCAGTGTGAAGTGTGGTCCCATTCCTACGTTTGAAATATCCACTGTTTTGCCAACATAGTGTGATGGTAAGTCAGCTCAGACTCTGAATGTGCCTTGTAACCTATGGATCCTGGAGGAAGGCCTGTTGGAGATGCTGCTGACAAAGCTGATCCCTGCCTACCAGAAAGGTGATCTCTTTTATGTGGGAAACTTCCTGCACAATTTCAAATAGTGGAGGACAATGTAGTAGTTGCTGGAAATTCTCTTGAAAAAGTGAGTGTTCCCCCTCCAAACCCAGGTTTCCTCACCCCTCCTGGCCAAGTCTTGGAATACTTGGCTCCTCTCTGAGCCTGTTTGGTTCACTGGGATGTTCACAGGGGAGCTAAGCATGATACAAGTGCACAAACTACTTTATTATGACTGAGACACCATGCCATTTCATTTCCCTCACAAGCTACTGGAGTCTCAACAGTGTGCTTACTGAGAAGGTGGATTTCAGGCATGAGTAAGTGGCTCCCAACTGCAGCCCACACCTAGGTGACATCCTAGGAAATCCCATTTCCCAGTAAGAAATGAGGTGTCAGAACTAATGGCGGAGGCCTGTGAAATACTGGAGTCAGAGGAAAAGCTGGGGGCTGAATCACTTTTGAGCCATCAGGGAGGGATTGTGATAGCTTTGCCTGTTAGAACCTGAAAGCATTTACATTTTGGTGAGTGGTCCAGTGCTGCCACTTGAACCTGAACCCAGGTCTAAATGCCATCCCTTTGGTGTTCAAAAATTAGCACTGTACCATTTGTGTCATAGGTCAAGTTCTGGCTTTTTGCTGCCTAATTGAAGACAAGTGCCTTTAGACTTTTACTGACTAGACTGGCTTTCGACTGTGATCTTCAGAGCTCAGCCTGCTGGGTGGCTAAGATTAGAGGAATGATCATTTAGTTCTTTATTTAGAGCATTCACTTATTGATTTATTTAGAGCATTTACTTAGTTAATTTAAGGTAAGTTTACTTTGGACAGATGCATAGAGGCCTCTCTCAGAAGCTTCTGGAAGTGGGGTGTAAAAGTCATCCTGTTCTCGAGTGTCTCTTACCCCCCTCCCAGCACATAAGTGCACATCTCTGCAGGACAGCCACAGCATTAGAGTCCTTCAAGAAAGGGGCTTTGGTAGAAGGCTCAGGATGGAGAGAGAAGGCTCTCACTTTCCTTGTACCGAATGTGCCCACAGCATCATGTGTTCCATCTATACGATATGAATGAAATTCTACCCCAGTGATTTCTACGAGTTCAAGAACTGCCACACCCTGACACAACTCAAGCTCTATACGAGGCTCCACATGCCGGCTTTGGACCTGCTCTTCTAAACACATACTTTTTGACCAGCTGGAGGAATGTGCTACCAGTAAGACCAAGATAAAGTAGAAGTCCTGGTGTGGGTGCCTCAGAGCCTGTGAGTAGGAAGCCCATGTGGTCTAGATATTGGTTGGCCTTACTCTACAGAGCTTGGCAAAATGCCCTTTATGGGTGGTGTCAGCCAGGTAATGTCTGTCCTCTGAAAGGACTCGGGAATAAGCACTCATTAGAAAGACCCTACACCTCCTCAGTGTTCAGTCCAAACTCCAGTTCTACAGGTTCCTCCATTAGATCCTCATGGAAGTTGAGTGACACTTCAACTTGCAGAGTCCACTCTGTAATTATTTCCATTCTTATGTTTGGGTCATCGTGGAAGAGCTTATCCTGAACTCCGGATGAAAAACCCACCAATGGAGCTGGTGACTGATGGAGACTGTGAATCATCACTGCACTCCAGAAACCATGGGCCTTCTGTAGAAATTACCAAACAGGTTTAGAGTCCTGTGGATATACCTTTTGCTCTGAACCCCATGTGTGACACAGTTGAACCTGCAGATACTATGGAGGAAGAAAAAGAGCAGCCAGATTTCCTTCCGTTTCCTTTCACACTCCACCCAGAGTCAGTCCATCTGAGTCAGAGTAACACTCCACTTATTGTGCAAGCTGAAGGGGCACACGCTGGGCTCATGGAAAATGTCCCCATGGGAAGCAGCAAGTGTACTCTCAATACTGGATTCATTGGAGGAAAATGAATCCATCCTCACAGAATATCCAGACCCAACCATCTCACTAAAAGAGACTCAATCTCCATTCGACAACCAGAATCCATCCCCCTCTTAACTCAGGAAGGACATTCTGTTTCTCATGAGGAAGGAGACCCTTCTGAGGACTCTGAAGTAGAATTACTGTCTGAAGGCAACTTGGAGGCCAGTCTGGATTTAGAGCTTCCCTGTCCCCTTCCTAAAAACACATCTCTTTATCTTGCTCTCATGATTCTTGTCAAGTATTCATTGTATTTACTTTGCTAACTATTAAACTCTCATTGTTAATATTATGGTGTGCAGTTCTTCAGTCCTTATTATACTGTGTTTTATTGTCCACTTAGAATGTGAGACCTCAGACACATAGGTCCTGGGTGGGCCAAAAACCAGACAGGTCTGGTCCCATACAAGACAACCTTACTGGATATACAGGGAACTATGAAATGCATGGAATCACCAGGAATCCAGGCCAGGCCTCCATGGAAAGACAAGTCAGCTACCAAAGCTTAAGGACAGAGCAGATGCCTGGAAATGTGTTTTGTCAATCGGGAGAAGTGCCAGAGTAACTGTAATATCATGTGGGACTCTGTTCTGTGAGTTCAAGTCTGTTTATATATCCATTGTGCTTTGTACAAATATTTAAGAAAATTAAAACTCCACAATAGCATCAAAAATCTACTTTGGCTTTGAATGTGGCCTAGTTGTAGAGTGCTCGCCTAGTATACAAGAAGACCTTGATTCAATTCCTCGGCACTGCATACACAGAAAAAGCAGATGGGGCACTGTGGCTCAGGTGTCAGAGTGCCACCCTTGAACAAATGTGGCCAAGGACAGTTCCTGGTCCCTCAGTTCAAGCCCCAGCACTAGCTAAACAAGAAATCATACCATTTTCCACACATTTGGAAATAAATCTGTTTTATCTAACCCTACTTCTTTTTTGCCAGTCCAGGGTGTGTGCCACCAAGCCAAACTACTGGCCCCCAACCTTACTATTTTGAATCATTTAATTTTTTACATAATCATATTTCATGCTGTCTGTATTAATACCATAAACAGTATGCTTAGTGTAATAATGGTAAAGGTAAAACATAAGAAATTAATAACTAAAATTCCTTTTTTATTAGTTTTATAGCATTACTACAATTTTATGAGAAAAAATACCTAGAATGTTTATTTTAGAGTTCAAGCAGTCCATTTTGATAAATATATCAACCTACATCATTTATTTGAACACATTTTAAACTACTTTTTTCAGGAATGAAAATACATATATATTTGTTGTAAATGAAATTTATGACTTGGGGGGAAGGGAAAGAGAAAAGCGGGGAGGGGGTAACAGTGTTTACAAGAAACGTACTCATTACATATGTAACAGCAATCTCTTTGTATATCACCTTGACAACAAATTTTTTGAAAAGTACAATAAGTTTTAATGTCTACTTTGGGCAGAATTTTTTTTTTGCCAGTACTGTGCTTAGACTCAGGACCTGAGCACGATCCTTGTTTTTGTTTTTGTTTATTCTTAAGGCTCAAGTTCTATCACATGTGCCACAGCACCACTTTTATCTTTTTTTATCTATCATGTGCTGAGGAATTTAACTTGGGACTTCATTCATGCTCGGCAAGAACTCTTCCACTAGGCTTAACTTATTGCCCCAGTGGGAAGGAAGTTTTCCATAAAATATGTAGGAAATAAGTCCACTAAGCCCTTATCTAATGCTGGAGTGCACACTAGTGGTAGTTTGCTTGCCTAGTATGCACAAAGCCCTGTGTTCAATTACTCTGTACCACTTACACCAAAAAAAAGCTGGAAATGATCTCAGGAGGTTGGGTTCTGAGGATCACAGTTCAAAGCCAGGCCAGACACTAAAGTCCATGAAACTGTTACTTCCACTTAAGCACCAGAAAACCAGAAGTGACACTGTGGCTCAAGGTGTTTAAGGTTGTAGCCTTGAGCTGAAGAGCCCAGGGACACTGCCCAGGTGCACAATTAAAGTCTTACAACCAAAGAGAGAGAGAGAGAGAGACAGAGACAGAGACACAGAGAGACAGAGAGAGAGACAGACAGACAGACAGGCAGACAGGCAGAGACAGACAGAGGCAGAGAGACAGAGACAGAGACATCAAACAGTCAGGCATTGCTGGCTGAAGTGTGTAATTCTAGCTACTATGGATTCTGAGATGGGAGGATCTTGGTTCAAAGCCCAAAGCTAGCCTGGACACATATGTTTGTGAGACTTACATCACCAATTAACTACCAGAAACCAAAAATGGAGCTGTAGAGGAAGAGCGCTAGCCTTGAGCTGAAGAGCTCAGGGACAGTGTCCAGGCCCAAAGTCCAAGCACCATGACGAATCAATAATAAAAAAAAGAAGATAGCTAATAGTAATGATGAATAATTTTGGGCTGGGAGTTTGGCCTAGTGGTAGAGTGCTTGCCTAGCATGCACGAAGACCTGGGTTCAATTCCTCAATACCACATACATAGAAAAATGCTGGAAGTGGTGATGAGGCTGAAGTGGTAGAGCCCTAGCCTTGAGAAAATATAAGGACAGTGCTCAGTCCCTGAGTTCAAGCCCAGGACTGGCCAAATCAAAAGTAGTAGAGCACTGGCAGTGAACTGAAGATCTGAGGAACTGCCCAGGCACAGAGTTCAAGCACCGCAAACAACAACAACAAAATCTATGAAATGGCAGTGGTGGTTTTAAGCTAAGCAAAAATAGAGTAGAAACTGGTAAAATACATATTTGTGTGTAAGCAAAATAGCCAGACTTATGCATTAGAACAGAATAGCAACTTGAAAAAAAACTTTGTTTTCCATCTCACTAGGTCCTGTCTCTTAATTTATTCAAGTAAGTAAAATGCTGGGTTTTATAATCATTGCTCTGAATATTAGAAAATCATAATATCTCTCATTAACCAACAAAGACCAGGAACTGGGGCTTCGTTCAAATGGCAGAGTATCAGGCAAGAGAAGAGAAAATTGAAGTAAGAACTTGAAGTTCTTGATCCAGAACCTGCATAGTAACAGAGCAGCAGCCTGGTGATGGTACCTCACACCTATAATCTTAGCTACTCAGGAGGCTAAGATCTGAGAATCAAAGTTTAAAGCCACCCAAAGTACCTAGTTAACTGCCAGAAAAACCAGAAGTGGCACTGTGGCTCACAGATTAAAGCACTAGCCTTGAGCTGAAGAGCTCAGGGACAGTGCCCAGGCCCAGTGTTCAAGCCCCACAATTGACAAAAATCAAACAAGCAAACAAAACTCACAAAGGAGCCTGCAGACCACAGTGGTTCTGCTGAATCTCTTCTCTATGGGGATCAGGAAACATTTCACTTTTTCTGTCTCTTCCCATCTCAACATTCATACTAAAATAAGACTGTGTTGAAAGTTTCAATTTATAAAAATGTTTTTCATGAAGCACCCTGAAATATTCATCGCTTATATCTCAATTGAAGATAGTTGATTTGGGGCTGCATTGGCAGAGTGCTAGCCTTGAGCAGAAAGGTCAGGGATAGAGCTGAAGCACTCAGTTGAAGACCCAGTGCCAACACACAAAAGAAATTATGCACTTTATACATATTTTCTAATTTCTTAATGAATTTTTCAGTGTGTATAAATATAGGGTACATTCCTTGTTACTTAAGTAAGATTGCTCTTTTTTTTTTTGCCAGTCCTAGGGCTTGGACTCAGGGCCTAGACATTTTCGTTGGACTCGCTTGCCAAGGTGAGTGCTCTGCCTCTTGAGACACAGTGCCACTTCTAGCTATTTTCTGAGTATGCGGTACCGGTGAATAGAACCTAGGTCTTCATGCATTCTAGGTGAACACTCTACCATTAGGCTACATTCCCAGGCAGTGAGATTCCTCTTACAGTCCTTGTATGTTCACAGAGTTTGATCTCACACACTGTAGGGCCCTGGTTGGCTTTGATCTGTGATCCTAAGACCTGAGCCTCCTAAGTAGCTAAAATTAAGTTGTGAGCCACCATGAGGGCTTCCATTCTTTTTTCTACAAAAATATATGTAGTTATCTAAAATATATCTATAGCCGAACAAAATGAATCTCTCCCAAACAAATCTTCAAAGAAACAACCATCCTATTAAAAGGTGGGCTAAAGACTTAAAAGAGTATTCTCTGAAGAAAAAATTAAAATGGGCTTTAGACACATGAAGAAATGCTCCATATCTCTACCAATAAGGGAAATGAAAATCAAAACAACTTTGAGATTCCACCTGACTCCAGTCAGAATGGCCATTATCAAAAAATCTAATAAGAGATACTGGTGGGGAAGTGACCAGGGGGGATCACACCTACACTGTTGGTGTGAGTGTAAACTCGTTCAACCACTAGGGAAAGCAGTGTGGTGGTTCCTCAAAAGACTGAACATAGAGCTCCCCTATGAGCCAGCAAATCCACTACTTGGCATCTACTCAATTGTCCAGAAAAAAGGGCATACTAAAGCCACTAGCACAATGATGCTCATTGCAGCACTATTTACCATAGCAAAGATATGAAACCAACCCAGATGCCACTCAGTAGATGACTGAATCAAGAAGATGTGGTGCCGGGGCCAACCGGCAGCAAACCAGGGTTCGCAGATTGGGGTTCCTGAAATAGGGGACAAGGACTAGGAAGAAAAAGAAGAGAGACAGACACACCGGGTCCGGGATGTCCGCAGTCCAGGCAAAGACTGTTGAGACTGCCGTGTTTATTTTCCACTCCCACTTCTTCCCTCCTCCTCTCCCAGGAAACCTCCAGGTGTTACATTCATATGGTAATTTTCAGGTCATTTACATAGAATAGGGCCAGAAAGCAATAAGACAATATAGCCATCGTCTGATGCAAGTCAAGGTACAGTTTGATTCCACTCTGGATCCCAACAATGTGGTACTTATACACAATGGAATGCTATGCTGCCATTAGAAGGAATGACATCGCCCCATTTGTAAGGAAATGGAAAGACTTGGAAAAATTCATATTAAGTGAGAGCAAGCCAGACCCAAAGAAACATAAGCTCAATGTTTTCCCTCATTTGTAATAATTAGTTCTCATCTAGGACTCTCCTAGCAAAGGATTACAATAACTCAAACCAAGGTATATAAGGTCATATAGGATGAGACTAAATGAAAGGATCTCTAGGATATGGGAACAAGAGCTATATCTTGTGTCATCGTTGCTCTTAATCTTGTGTGATTTTTGTCCTTAATCTACTATGTTATTTCTCATCTCTTATTTTGCCCTTTGGTTAATGTCAGATTGTTACTGTATCTGATTTTTTCCTTGGCATATTGTATATATGTTTATTTGTTTATGTCCAATAGGAAAGGGAAGGGGGGAAACAAGATGATTGGGAAGGGGAGGGGAGAGGGAACTGGGGACAAAAACATGTGGAGTGGAATAAATGTGTGAGAAGTAATGCAGTCCACTACCTGCAAATGTAATCGTAACCCCTCTATACATTACCCTGAAAATAAAAAAGAGACTATAAAAATATCTGTAGAAAATGAGGCTGGATGATGGAAACAACCAGATGCCCTACTACAAAAAATGTGATACACACACACACACACAATGGAATGATACATAGCCAACCGACAAGATAAAATAATGGCATTCTCGGGGAAGTGGATGAAAATGAAAAAAATCATATTAAGTGAAGTAAGCCAAACTCAAAGGAACATAGGCCCAAGAGTCTCCCTCATTTGTCTATTTCAGTAGACACCTTGGGCTCTGCTACCAGAGGTTTACAATAGAACAAAATCTAGAGACATCGTGACAAATAGTATGACACTAAATGTAAGAACCTCCAAGATGAAAAAACAAAACTCATATAATGAGTGATTGTTGTCCTTAATGAACTATGTGATCTCTTATCTCTTTTGCTATCCCTTGGTTATATCATATTGTTACAATATTTCACCTTGTTTTCTGATATATTTCATATGTGCCTAATTGGTTATTTGAAATTGGATAGGGAAGGGGGGAAATGAACATGAGTGGGGGCAGGGGAAGGGAAATGGGGACCATATCATTACATGGGGTATCAAAGTTTGAGAAGTAATGCACCTTCTATCTGGTGAATATAATGTAACCCTTCTATAAATTACAATAAAAATAAATACATAAAAAGAAGATCTGCACAGAAAAACATAATAATGGCATTTTTGGGGTAGTGGATGAAATTAGAGTGAATCCTGTTGAGTGAGATAAGTCAAGACCAATGAACAAAAGGTACATGGTATCCTTAATATATGGATATTAGTTTCAAACAGTAGTAGAGCGATGATTGAATAGTTGATACCCAAAGTTCTGGACATAATTTTGGAGATATAAACATAACTACATAGACATAAAAATCTAGGATAGACTATACACTCTATAGACATGTGTTTTATTATAGATTAATCTGTATCTATGACATACAAAGACTCAGCTTAATTTTTACTATATTCTAAAATTTATGTGCCAGTGATTGTATAGCGATTCCCTTCTTGAATACTTGTTGGTTAAACATGACATTTGAAATATGATGTAAAATTCAATGTTAATAAATTTTTTTAAAAAAAGAGGCTAGAGGTAAATACCACTAATGTACTTGCTCTAAGTGGTACAGAAATTTTCTTAATGAATCAAGGAGTTTTATTACATCTTTATGCAATTATTTTAGTTCTGAGTGTTCTACACTCAATGCTACTTCTGGAAAGATGATATAGCTGACTGTGTAGATGGTATGAAGACATACTGGCCTAAACGTAGAATAAAGCATTGGTAAGTGGCTGTTAGCTGTCCAGATTCTACTGGAATATGTGGAATGAATTTATTAAGCACAATGCAGGCTCTTAGTCAGGTCAGGATCAAGATTATGTGGTTCCATGAGATGAATGAGGAAAGATCAGAAAAATCTACTAAGATATCCAAATATACTTTTGAAACTAAGGTATCTGGACTCCTTTTTTTTTCTTGGTGGGGAGGTTGAACTTTGGACCTGGGCAAGGTCTCTTAGTTCTTTTTCCTCAAGGCTAATGCTGTACCAGTTTTAGCCACAACTCCACTTAGTTTTTGGGTGGATAAGTGGAGAGAAGAATCTTACAGTTTTTTTTGTTTTCGTTTTTTTGCTTGCAAAGGCTTTGTATCACCTTCTCCCTGGCTAGTAGAATGACAATTATGACCCTCCAGCGCCTGGCTAGTGATTTTTTGAAAATTGGACTTTCTTCCAAATCACATAACTGGTTCCTAGCAAAGTTTTGAAGCCTGACTTAAATGTGACAGAATTTTGTCACTTGGAGACGCTCTGTGCTGAACGTTAGAAATCTACCAGCTGAGTCACAGTGGCACTTCCAGTTTTTGTTTATGTGGTGCTGAGGAATGGAATCCAGGGTTTCATACATGCTAGGCAAGCTACATTTTCAGCCCAAGGTTTTATGTTTTGTTTTTTCAGTGTTGTTGCTTCTAAGGTACTGTATGATGTTCTTTCATTTTCTTGCTTTTTACCTCTTATCTTCTTTTTCCCTTTAGTTTTATTCTCTGTAGTCACTGTGTTGAATTCGGGTACCGTGTGTCTTGTACATAGGTTTATGTGATTTGGGGAATGGAGAGGGTATAATAAAATGGTAAAAAAAAAAAAAACAAAGGAAAAAGGGTGAACCAATTGAACAGTGATACTTGGAAGACACTAAACAGAAATGAACTGAACACTCTGGGTGGAGAGGGGGCTGAGGGTAGAAAACAGAGAAAAATGAGGGAGAGCATAACAATTTTCTTAAGAAATGTGTTCATTACTTATGTAACCGTATGCCAACTATATATTTACTTAACAAAAAATTAACTTAAAAAATAATTTAGCCGGGTATGGTGGCTCACACTTGTAAATGTAGCTACTCAAGAGGCTGGGATCCAAGGATAGCAGTTCAAAGTCAGCCTGGGCACTGAAGTCCATGTGACTCTTATCTCCAATTAACCACCAGAAACCCAGAAGTGGCCCTATGGCTCAATGGATAGGGCAGTAGTCTTGAGCTGAAAAGCTCAGTGGCAAGACCCAGGTGCAGTCCCATGACTTGAATGATGAATGATACTAGCCAGGCTCTGTGCGCTCACACTTGGAATTCTATCTACATAGAATCAGGTTTGAATCCAGCCCAAACAAATTGCATGATATTCTGATTTACAGTTCATTACCGAAAATCTGGAAGTGGAGCTGTGGATCAAGTGGTAGAACACTAGCCTGAAGCAAAAAAAAAACATTTAAGGACAGTTCCCAGGCCCTGGGTTCAAGTCCCAGGACTTGCATAAAACAAACAAAATGTGACGCTGAGTCCTCCATCATTTGGTGTTATAGTTCAATATTCTTGATATGCGTCTTAGAAATTAAGTCCCTAGAAAATACTCTCCCCTGAAATTCTGCTTCATAGCTGATTCATAGAATTTCAGGAGCATTACTATCACCTTCCAGTTAGCATAGCAGTCTACTACTGAAAATTTGAAGAAAACATTTGAGTAATCCTAATAAATCTGTGTATCATCTGCACACACATCAAATCAGCAGCAGATTGTTCTACTATTATCTAAATGTATTTAATCCCTTCTTGAGTTAATGAGCCTTAAAGAGTAAAACATATGAAATAGTTATGAAACTAACAGTCACCATTCTTCTACCTAATATTGTAATATAAGTTTATAAATGCAAGGACTATTCTGAAGTGTGCAGAAGATAGCTTCTAATTATAATATTCTCATGAAGTATAGTTTTTAAGAAACATGTTGCTTGCTTGGGAAAGCAAAGGCAAGGAAAAATGATATAAGTAAGTTCCCTATTTATCAGAAGGAAAATACTATTGGGTTTAGATCAACTTCATTCATTCCGTGCTGTTGAAACAAATATTTGCAATTCCTGAGGCCAATCACTTCATTGTGATGCACAATTAGCCAGCTTAGATCAATCTTTCAAAAAAGGAAAGGAACAAATGAGAAGCAATTAAGGTTTCCAAAATGAACCAGGTGGTGGTGGCAGCTCACACTTGTAATTCTATCTACTCAAGGCCTGAAATCCAAGGATGTGGATTAAGTCTGTCTGGGATGAAAATATTCCTGTCTGGAACATCATCTCTGTTATCACAGCCCAGCTGATACACTCTGCCCAACAGGTTCGAAACACCAAAGTCCATCTCCTATCTGAAATACTAGCCAACGTACTCACACATTATTTCCTCTTTGGGAGATAGTTGAAACATGTACCAGAAACATTTCCCTGGCTTCAGAGTGGAAGTGGAAATATATACTCACTAGAAGCCCATCTAGTAAATTACAGTCAATCATCTTTCCTCACATCTTGTTAGTTAAATTGAACAATGAGTGTTTGGATCAGAAGTGATGTGTATGAGCATACTGGTTGTAAAAGTACTGAAATCCTAGGTACTCAAGATAAGCGGAGAACTGAGGATTCCAGTTCAAAATTAGCCATGCAATAAATTCCATGAGATTTTTACCTCTAATTAACCAGCAAAAAACAGAGCGTTGATTTGTGCTTAAAATGCCACAGGCCTAAGCTTTGCATAAAAGTGCTAAGGGGTAGCATTCAGGATGCCCACTCTCTCCATTCCTTTTTAACATAATACTAGAATTCCTAGGCAGTGCAATAAGGCAAGATGCCTACATTTCTCAATGAAATAAAGGCTGTGTATGAGAAACCCACTGGTAGTATTATACTTAATCGTGAAAATCTAAAGCCATTCCCTCTAAAATCAGGAATGAGACAAGGATGCCCACTCTCTCCACTCCTTTCTAACATAGTACTAAATTTCCTAGGCAGTGCAATAAGGCAAGAAGCAAGCATAAAGGGGATCCAAGTAGGGAAAGAGGAAATAAAACTATCCCTCTTTGCAGATGACATGATTCTGTATTCAAAGTATCCTATAGACTCTAGTCCCAAGCTCCTTGAGCTGATTCAAAGCTTTGGAAGGGTAGCAGGCCATAAAATCAACCCTTACAAATCAACTGCCTTCCTTTACGCCAATAGTGAGAGGAACGAGGCAATAATCAGGAAAGAAACTCCTTTCACAAAAGCCTCAAAGAAAATAAAGTACCTAGGAATTAGCTTAACTAAGAATGTAAAGGACCGTTTAGATGAAAACTTTAAAACCCTAAAAAAGGAAATTAAAGCAGAACTAAGGAAATGGAAAAAGGTCCCATGCTCCTGGATTGGAAGAATCAACATTGTGAAAATGACAATCTTGCAAAGGGCTATCTACAAATTCAATGCAATACCCATCAACATCCCAATGTCATTCTTTAAAGAAATACAAGAGGCAATTCAAAATTTCATATGGAATAATAAAAGACCCCGTAAGCAAAAACACTTCTTAGCAGAAAGAACAGCGCTGGAAAAATTTCAATTCCAAACTTTAGACTCTATTACAGAGCTATAATTCCCAAAACAGCTTGGTACTGGCACAAGAACAGGCCTGAAGTCCAATGGAATACAACTGCGGACCCAGACATTAAATCACAGACCTATGGCCACCTAATATTTGACAAGGGAGCCAAAAAAAATAGAATGGAAGAAAGATAGCCTCTTCAACAAGTAGTGCTGGCAGAACTGGTTAAGCATCAGCAGAAAACTAAAGTTGGATCCTTCTTTGTCACATTGCACTAGAATTAACTCCAAATGGATCAAATACCTAAAGGTAAAAGCTGACACACTGAAACGTTTACAGGAAGGAATAGGAGATACACTAGGCCTCCCTGGCACAGGTCGAAACTTTCTTAATAAGGACCAAGAATCACAACAAATCAGAGAAAGGCTGGATAAGTGGGACTGCATTAAACTGCAGAGCTTTTGTATGGCAACGAATATAGCTAGTAAACCAATCAGGAAGCCTACAGATTAGGAGAAGATCTTCACCTACCAAACAACGGACAAAGGCCTCATATCTAAAATATATCAACAAATCAAAAAATTGAATCACTCCAAAACTAACCTCCAAAGGAACACCCATCCCATTAAAAAATGGGCCAAAGACTTAAAGAGAGTCTTCTCTGAAGAAGAAACAAAAATGGCCTATAGACACATGAAGAAATACTCCACATCTCTGGTCATAAAAGAATTGCATATCAAAAGAACTCTAAGATTCCACCTCACTGCAGTTAGAATGTCCAGGATCAGGAAAACGAATGACAACAGATGCTGGAGGGGATGTGGCCAGGAGGGATCACTACTACACTGTTGGTGGGAGTGCAAACTCGTTCAACCACTATGGAAAGCAGTGTGGCAGTGCCTCAAAATGCTAAACATAGAACTTCCCTATAACCCAGCAATACCACTACTTGGCATTTACCCAACAATACAGAAACAAGGGCATACTAAACCCACTAGCACAACAATGTTCATTGCAGCGCTATTCACCATAGCAAAGATATGGAACCAACCCTGATGTCCCTCAGTTGATGACTGGATGAACAAGTTGTGGTATTTGTACACAATGGAATTCTATGCTGCTGTCAGAAAGAATGACATCGCCCCATTTGTTAGGATATGGAAAGACTTAGAACAAATCATATTAAGTGAAGTAAGCCAGACTCAAAGGAACTTAGGCTCAGTGGTTTCCCTCATTCGACATAATCAGTAGAAACTTTGGACTCTACTAGCAGAGATTTGCAATAGAGCAGAAGGCCATATATAAGGCCATATAATGTGAAGCTAATTGAAAGAACCTCCAGGATATTGAAACAAAAGCCATATAATGAATGATTGTTGTCCTTAATGTACTATGTTGTCTCTCATCTCCTTTGCTGTCCCTTGGTTATCCCATATTGGTATAGTATCTCACTTTGTTATCTGATATATTGAATTTATTTGTATTTGGATATTTGAAATTTGATAGGGAAGGGGGGAAATCCAAGACGGGTGGGGCGTGTGGAGTTGGAGGAAAATGGGTACCAAGACATGTGAAAGGGTATCAATGTATGTGAATTAATGGGCCTTCTACCTGGCAAATATCATGTAACCCTTTTACTAATTACAATAAAAAAACGAAAAAAAAAAGAAAGTTGTAGTATGTGGGAGGATGATGGGGTCAAGTACATTTCTTCTTAGAAATTTATCTCATCTGGTTGCCCTGGATTTTCCTGGCCTTCTTCTTACAGAAAGGCCTGTTATACTGGATTTGTGGCTTGACAAAGATCTAGCATGTATATCTTCGCGTAAGACATCCAGAACTTCCATGCCTGAGACTCGAGATTCCTGAACTTTGGCAACAGCACAGCAACATCTTTCTACCTCCTGAGACACAGGCCAAGTGACCTGGATTGAGCTGGTTGTTAGTTACACTGGCTTGGTTACCAGCGTTCCATATTCTGTTCCATTGTGAGGGAGGCAGGGTCAGCTTTCAGGGCCCAATGACCAAAGACCCTTGCTCACAGAAGACCTCACCAAAGACATACTGGAGGATGAATCTCTCCTCCAATCTCACAATATACATGTGGATGTAGTAAACAGCACACCTTATTTGTCCATTCCCAATGTCTTCCATTAAGCCCAACTACCAGTCTGGTCTCAGGCTCAAGGAGCCTTTCTTAGGTAAGATCCAAACTTAAGGGTCAATATTGCCCTCATCCTTTACAAAACATTGGCTTTACAGTGCCTTCTCTGCCTGCATTTTGCCCCTTGTCGAATTTTTTTTGTTTTTGCTGGTCTTGGGACTTGACCTCAGAGTGTGAACATAGTTCTTGGGCTTTCTTTAGGCTTTAGCTGTCCCACCGAGCCACAGCACCACTTGCAGCGTTTTCTATGTATGTGGTAATGAGGAATCAAACCTGAGTCTTTTTGCGTGGTAGCCAAGGACTCTACCACTAGGTCAAACACACAGGGCATCTTGCACATATTTTTGACGTCAATCTACTAGGACATTATTAGGTTTCTGTATCCTAATCAATTTTTTCCTGATGATTAGCTTTGCTGTCATGCGTAAAAAATGCAAGAGGGAAAAACACAGAAGAATTAGTGAAATTTAAAAAAAAGCATTACACACATAGATAAGTGTTCATTCTTTGTAGGAGAAAGGATATTTTGATATGATGATGATGACTTTATAATTACTATGTCAGGGTTGAGAGTTTGGCATAGTGGTATAGTGCTTGCCTAGCACCCATGAAGATCTGGGTTTGATTGCTCAGTATCACATAGATAGAAAATCTAGATGTGGCACTGTGGCTCAAGTGGCAGAGGGCTAGACTTGAGAAAAACCGAGGACAGTGCTCAGGCCCTGAACTCCAGCCCCAAAACTGGCAGAAAGATAAAAGAAAATAAAAATGCTGTTTACGAGCTAATTCACTCACAGCATTGGCTTCTGAAATCTTCGCTTCTGCATCTTGTGAAATACCCCTTTCCCTCAACATAGACAAGAAAAACAGATCCATCCCATGGTCCCCTGTGAGGCCACTGGTTGGGCTAAGAGCTAGTCGTGCAGCAACACATAAGTTTTATTCTAATACTTTCCAAACTTTGTACTCAAATATGCTACCTACTTACCAACTTAGTCAGTTATCCTTATGCTATACCTTTTCTTCATCACTACAATATTCTTACACTCCTATGTTAATCCTCTTGTACCTCCCCTGACCTCTCTCATTCTTTTTTTCTATCTCTGGACCTCTGCTGGTCTTTCAACCCTTATACTGCACGGATCTACATTTGATGGCTGTTGAGCAATATTGTATATGTAGGTGGTTAATTGTTCTCTAGGCTCAGAAGGACTTAAAGACAATAGAGATTGGATTGAGAGGCTTATTGTTTTGGGTATAAATCGCTTATCAGTGGTTGTATTAGACTGGTCTGTAAGTGCACAAAAAAGAAAGAGTGATAATACCAATCAAAACTTGTGAACATCTAGTGTCTGCCAGCTACAGAGGTCTAGGTTGGTTGTATCTGAAAAACTATTATCGTATTTAGTAGTAATCTTGCTCCCATTTTCAAATGGGCAGAACAAGAAACTCAAGAAAAATGTCAATTCAAGAAACAACATCCCCCACCCATTGTAAACAGACAATGGAACAGTCACTTGCACACCTAAAGGAGAGTCTTCCAAGTGCTACACAAATGCAATTGATAAACATCATTAATGGAAAATGTGAAAATATAAAGAAAGAGATAATGGTGGAAACCATACATGAACAAGAGGAAAGCACAAACAAGGTGATAAGTGAAAAAGAAGAAGCCATAAAGGAGGCCATAATAAAGGTTTTTCAAAGAAAGATGGATGTATTCATAGAATCCACAAACAAAAACGTGACCAAACTCCAGCAAATGTCCAAAGAAAATAAAGCTACTGAGCTAACCACTCAAAAGGAAATCAAGGAGATAAAGAAATCCATACATGATCTAAAACAAGAGATGCAAGTCATCAAAAGTGAGCATTTAGAAGCAAGGGCGATGAAAAATAAAGTAGATAGCTTTGATAGCAGGTTAGACAATTCAGAGGAGAGAATTTCCGGGGCTGAAGATAATTTAGTTATTATAGAGAAAGAACAGAAAATGAGTCAATCCAAATCTAGGAAATATGAGACAGCGCTTCAGGAGGTCCAAGATACAATTAGGAAGCCTAATTTAAGGCTAGTTGGTATTGAGGAGGGCGTGGAGAAAGAGGTCAATGGTATTGGAAATATACTTCAGGGAATCATCTCAGAGAATTTCCCAAATATCCAGAAGGGCAGGCCCATCCAGATACGAGAGGCTTTTAGAACCCCCAAAAGACCTGACCAGAAAAGAACATCCCACCGCCACATTGTGATCCGAAACTGGATCAATAGAAACGAAAGAAAAGATCTTAAATGCAGCCAGGGAAAAGGGATCAGTAACCTATAAAGGCAAACCAATCAGAATAACCCCAGATTTCTCAGCAGAGACCATGCAAGCACGAAGTGACTGGAAGCATATATGTCATGCCCTTAAATCAAATAACTACCAACCAAGAATATTGTAGCCAGCTAAGCTCTCATTCATAACTGAGGGAAGAGTAAAAACATTCCATTCCCTGGAAAAGCTGCAACAATATGTGGAAACAAAACCAACACTACAGAGAATTCTCAAAGATGCTCTATACATAGAAAACCAAAATGAATGCAATATAGGGAAAGAAATGGCACCTAAACAGCATACCATCTAAGGACCACATGAACTGTCAAGACACAGGCCCTACTAAAAGCTTTTAAAAATGGTAGGAACTAATAAATATCTCTCAATCCTAACTCTCAATATCAATGGACTTAACTCTCCAATTAAACAGCATAGGCTGTCTAGTTGGATCAAAAAGCAAGAGCCATCGTTCTGCTGTCTTCAAGAGACACATCTTACCCCAAAACAATCATCTTTTGGAATAAACTCTATCAAGCTAACTGCCCCCATAAACAGGCTGGAGTTGCCATCCTCATATCAGATACAATAGACTTCAAACTAAAATTAGTAAGAAAAGACAAAGAAGGTTACTACATACTACTGAAGTGATCTTTCCTCCAGGAAGACATAACGATCCTAAATATTTACACACCCAATCCCGGAGCTCCAAACTTCATCACGCAAACTTTACTTACACTGAAACCATACATAGATCGAAATACAGTGATTGTTGGTGAGTTTAACACACCACTCTCACCTATGGACAGATCAACAAGGCAAAACTCAACAGAGAAACCTTAGAACTGAACAACTACATAGACCAACTAGATCTAACAGACATCTGCAGAATATTCCACACAGTAACAACACAATATACATTTTTCTCAGCAGCACATGGAACATTTTCCATAATAGACCACATCTTAGGCCATGAAACAAACCTGGACAGATTCAGAAACACTGAAATTATTCCATCCACACTCTCACACCATAAAGGCATCAAATTGGAGCTGAACACATATCTCCACCAACGAAAACCCTGTAACTAATGGAGACTGAACAACACATTGTTGAATCAAAAACAATGGGTAATCGAAGAGATCAGAACAGATATCCAACTGTTTATGAAATTTAACAATAAGGAGCACACAAATATCAACTCCTTAGGGACACAACAAAGGCAGTACTCAGAGGAAAATTTATAGTGCTGAGTGCCTACAACAGCAAGTTGGAAAAATGGCAAATCAACTAGTAAATATCTCACTTTAACCTCCTGGAAAAAGAGCAACAAGCCAACCCTAAACCCATTAGGAGAAAGCAAATTATTAAAATCAAAGCAGAATTAAATGATTTGGAATAAAAAAACCTATAGAATCAACAAAACAAGGAGTTGGTTCTTTGAAAGAATTAACAAAATTGACAAGCCCTTAGCAAATCTTACCAAAAAAACAAGAGAGCATATCGAAATAAACAAAATCGCAGATGAAAATGGTAATATCACGACAGAAATTACCAAGATCCAGAATATCATGAGGGAATACTTCTCAAACCTTTACGCCAACAAATTTGAGCATCTAGAAGAAATGGATGAATTACTAGACAATATTAACATACCCACACTGAACCAAGAAGAGCTAACCCAACTCAACAGGCCTATTTCAAGCTCTGAAATAGAAATGGAAATTAGACAACTTCCACTTAAAAGGAGCCCAGGGCCAGATGGATTCACAGCTGAATTCTATAAGGTCTTCAAAGCAGAGCTCACACCAATACTCCTCAAGCTCTTCAACGAAATTGAAAATGAAGGTAGTTTACCAAACTCATTCTGTGAAGCCAGTATATCCCTCATCCCACACCAGACAGAGATTCATCAAAGAAAGAGAACTATAGACCCATTTCTTTGATGAACATCGATGCAAAACTTCTCAACAAAATACTGGCCAACCGTCTACAACAACTCATCAAAAAATTATACACTATGATCAAACTGGATTCATCACAAGGAGGCAAAGCTGGTTCAACATACACAAATCAATTCATATAACTCAACACATCAACAGGAGCAAGGACAAAAATCACATGGTTGTCTCAATAGATGCGGAAAAGTCATTTGACAAGATCCAAAACCCCTTTATGTTAAAAGATGTGGAGAAACTAGGACTCCATGGAACATTTCTCAATGTAATAAAGGCTGTGTATGAGAAACCCACTGCTAGTATTATACTTAATGGTGAAAATCTAAAGCCATTCCCTCTAAAATCAGGAACGAGACAAGGATGCCCACTCTCTCCACTCCTTTCTAACATAGTACTAAATTTCCTAGGCAGTGCAATAAGGCAAGAAGCAAGCATAAAGGGGATCCAAGTAGGGAAAGAGGAAATAAAACTATCCCTCTTTGCAGATGACATGATTCTGTATTTAAAGAATCCTATAGACTCTACTCCCAAGCTCCTTGAGCTGACTCAAAGCTTTGGAAGTGTAGCAGGCCATAAAATCAACCCTCACAAATCAACTGCCTTCCTTTACGCCAACAGTGAGAGGAACGAGGCAATAATCAGGAAAGAAACTCCTTTCACAATAGCCTCAAAGAAAACAAAGTACCTAGGAATTAGCTTAACTAAGAATGTAAAGGACCATTTAGATGAAAACTTTAAATCCCTAAAAAAGGAAATTAAAGCAGAACTAAGGAAATGGAAAAACCTCCCATGCTCCTGGATTGGAAGAATCAACATTGTAAAAATGACAATCTTGCCAAGGGCTATCTACAAATTCAATGCAATGCCCATCAACATCCCAAAGTCATTCTTTAAAGGAATAGAAGAGGCAATTCAAAATTTCATATGGAATAATAAAAGACCCCGCATAGCAAAAACACTTCTTAGCAGAAAGAACAGCGCTGGAGGAATTTCAATTCCAAACTTTAGACTCTATTACAGAGCTATAATTCTCAAAACAGCTTGGTACTCTCACAAGAACAGGCCTGAAGTCCAATGGAATAGAACTGCGGACCCAGATATTAAACCACAGACCTATGGCCACCTAATCTTTGACAAGGGAGCCAAAAAAATAGAATGGAAGAAAGATAGCCTCTTCAACAAGTTTTGCTGGCAGTACTGGTTAAGCACCTACAGAAAACTAAAGTTGGATCCTTCTTTGTCACCTTGCACTAGAATTAACTCCAACTGGATCAAAGACCTGGAGGTCAAAAAAAGACATACTGGAGGCTGAATCTCTCCTCCAATCTCACAATATACATGTGGATGTAGTAAACACAACACCTTATTTGTCCATTCCCAATGTCTTCCACTAGGCCCAACTACCAGTCTGGTCTCTGGCTCAAGGAGACTTTCTTAGGTAAGATCCAAACTTAAGGGTCAATATTGCCCTCATCCTTTACAAAACATTTGCTTCACAGTGCCTTCTCGGTCTGCATTTTGTCCCTGGTCGAATTTTTTTGTTTTTGCTAGTCTTGGGACTTGACCTCAGAGTGTGAACATTGTTCTTGGGCTTTCCTTAGGCTTTAGCTGTCCCACCGAGCCACAGCACCACTTGCAGCGTTTTCTATGTATGTGGTAATGAGGAATCAAACCTGAGTCTTTTTGCGTGGTAGCCAAGGACTCTACCACTAGGTCAAACACACAGGGCATCTTGCACATATTTTTGACGTCAATCTACTAGGATATTATTAGGTTTCTGTATCCTAATCAATTTTTTCCTGATGATTAGCTTTACTGTCATGTGTAAAAAATGCACGAGGGAAAAACACAGTAGAATTAGTGAAATTTAAAAAAAAAGCATTACACACATAGATAAGTGCTCATTCTTTGTAGGAGAAAGGATATTTTGATATGATGATGATGTTTTTATAATTTCTATGTCAGGGTTGAGAGTTTGGCATAGTGGTAGAGTGCTTGCCTAGCATCCATGAAGATCTGGGTTTGATTGGTCAGTATCACATAGATAGAAAATCTAGATGTGGCACTGTGGCTCAAGTGGCAGAGGGCTAGACTTGAGAAAACCCGAGGACAGTGCTCAGGCCCTGAAGTCCAGCCCCAAGACTGGTAGAAAGATAAAGGAAAATAAAAATGCTTTTTACGAGCTAATTCACTCACAGCATTGGCTTCTGAAATCTTCGCTTCTGCATCTTGTGAAATACCCCTTTCCCTCAACGTAGACAAGAAAAAGAGATCCATCCCATGGTCCACGGTGAGGCCAATGGTTGGGCTAAGATCTAGTCGTGTAGCAACACATAAGTTTTATTCTAATACTTTCCAAACTTTGTACTCAAATATGCTACCTACTTACCAACTTAGGTCAGTTATCCTTATGCTATACCTTTTCTTCATTACTACAATATTCTTACAGTTCTACGTTAATCCTCTTGTACCTCCCCTGACCTCTCTCATTCTTTTTTTCTATCTCTGGACCTCTGCTCGTCTTTCAACCCTTATACTGCACGGATCTACACTTGATGGCTGTTGAGCAATATTGTTTATGTAGGTGGTTAATTATTCTCTAGGCTCAGAGGGACTTAAAACAATAGAGATTGGATTGAGAGACTTATTGTTTTCGGTATAAATCGCTTATCAGTGGTTGTATTAGACTGGTCTGTAAGTGCACAAAAAGAAAGTGTGATAATACCAATCAAAACTTGTGAACATCTAGTGTCTGCCAGCTACAGAGGTCTAGGTTGGTTATATCTGAAAAACTGTCATCGTATTTAGTAGTAATCTTGCTCCCATTTTCAAATGGGCCGAACAAGAAACTCAAGAAAAATGTCAAATCAAGAAATAACATCCCCCACCCAATGTAAACAGACAATGGAACAGTCACTGGCAAACCTAGAGGAGAGTCTTCCACGTGCTACACAAATGCAATTGATAAACATCATTAATGAAAAATGTGAAAATATAAAGAAAGAGATAATTTAAAAAGCCATAGCTGAACAAGAGGAAAGCATAAACAAGGTGATAAGTGAAAAAGAAGAAGCCATAAAGGAGGCCATAAGAAAGGTTTTTCAAAGAAAGATGGATGAATTCATAGAATCCACAAGTAAAAACGTGACCAAACTCCAGCAAATGTCCAGAGAAAATAAAGCTACTGAGCTAACCACTCAAAAGGAAATCAAGGAGATAAAGAAATCCATACATGATCTAAAACAAGAAATGCAAGGCATCAAAAGTGAGCAATTAGAAGCAAGGGAGATAAACAATAAAGTAGATAGCTTTGATAGCAGGTTAGAAAATGCAGAGGAGAGAATTTCCGGGGCTGAAGATAATTTAGTTATTATAGAGAAAGAACAGAAAATGAGTCAATCCAAACATAGGAAAATTGAGGGAGCGCTTCAGGAGGTCCAAGATACAATTAGGAAGCCTAATTTAAGGCTAGTTGGTATTGAGGAGGGCGTGGAGAAAGAGGTCAATGGTATTGGAAATATACTTCAGGGAATCATCTCAGAGAACTTCCCAAATATCCAGAAGGGCAGGCCCATCCAGATACGAGAAGCTTTTAGAACCCCAACAGAACTGACCAGAAAAGAACATCCCACCGCCACATTGTGATCCGAACTGGATCAATAGAAACGAAAGGAAAGATCCTAAAGGCAGCCAGGGAAAAGGGATCAGTAACCTATAAAGGCAAACCAATCAGCATAACCCTAGATTTCTCAGCAGAGACCATGCAAGCACGAAGTGACTGGAAGCATATATGTCATGCCCTTAAATCAAATAACTACCAACCAAGAATATTGTAGCCAGCTAAGCTCTCATTCATAACTGAGGGAAGAGTAAAAACATTCCATTCCCTGGAAAAGCAGCAACAATATGTGGAAACAAAACCAACACTACAGAGAATTCTCAAAGATGCTCTATACATAGAAAACCCAAATAAATGCAATATAGGGAAAGAAATGGCACCTAAACAGCATACCATCTAAGGACCACAAGAACTGTCAAGACACAGGCCCTACTAAAAGCTTTTCAAAATGGTAGGAACTAATAAATATCTCTCATTCATAACTCCCCATATCAATGGACTTAATTCTCCAATTAAAGGTCATAGGCTGTCTAGTTGGATCAAAAAGCAAGAGCCATCGTTCTGCTGTCTTCAAGAGACACATCTTACCCAAAACAATCATCTTTTGGAAGTGAGAGGTTGGAATAAACTCTATCAAGCTAACTGCCCCCATAAACAGGCTGGAGTTGCCATCCTCATATCAGATACAATAGACTTCAAACTAAAATTAGTAAGAAAAGACAAAGAAGGTTACTACATACTACTAAAGGGATATTTCCTCCAGGAAGACATAACGATCCTAAATATTTACACACCCTTTTGAAGATTCTCAAAAGATTGAAGATTCTGCCAGTGTAAGTTAGATTCTGGCATTGATATTAAATAATGCAATGAGTAGGGATTTATATTTGAAATATCACTGTTGACAAAATCTAACACAGATTTGCTTAGTATTTGCTTGTGATTTCCCAAGAAGTTCAGTACAAGCTAACATGTGTGTCATGTATCGACTGGGAGAAATGATTCAGAATATGTGACTCATTTGAACAGGAGTCAGTGAAAAGATACAGAAGCAGGATACCCATATTGTGATAATTTGTATCTTTTGCATATTTTGTGTTTGTTATTAGTTCCATTTGTAGTGTACATTTCTAGGTAAAAACTTTTAAAATGTTTCCAAACAATTTGTTATTTCAACAGCAAAAAAAGACATTTTTATGCCTGATAAAATTCACAGAATCCAAATTTTTTCATATTATTTTTTGTTGTTGTTGTTTTTTTTGGTGGGTCATAGATCTTGAACTCAGCCTGGGCACTATCCCTGAGCTCTTCAGCTCCAGGCTACCACCTTACCCTGGAGCCAAGCCCCACTTCCCATTTTCTAAAGGTAAATTGGAGATAAGAGTCTCACGTCTTTTTGTGCCAGGATGGCTTTAAACCTTGATCCTCAGATCTCAGCCTCCTGAGTAGCTAGGATTATAGAAGTGAGCCACCACCCCATCATGCTCAGCTTTCTGGTTTTTTTTTAAACAAGCCCTTTGCCTGGAACTCGGTCTGAGCACTGTCCTTCAGCTTTCCTCAAGCCTAGTGATCTTCTACTTGAGCCACAGCACTACTTCTGGTTTTTTCTGTGTATGTGGTACTGCGGAATTGAACCTTCGTCTTCATACAAGCACTCTACAACTATGCCAAACTCCCAGCCCCTCCACATTAGTTTTTATGATAGATCTTTCCATGCATCTAGGATGGCTAGAAATCCTTCTTGAGTTTCCCAAGATCAGGGAGTATAGGTGTGTCCCATCCTGTGTGGCTACATAACCATTGTTTTGGGTACAGTTCTCTCTTCATTCTACCCATCTAGAGCAATTTTCATCTTCCATGTATAATCATTAAACATTCAGCTCCTGTTCCTCTCTACTCCATTCTCTGGAACCATCGTGCTTTTTGGCTCTAAGGGTTTGTTGATCCTTGGAAGCTCTGGAAGGGAAAACATACCCTAGCTCTTCCTTTATGACTGCTGTATTTTTAGTTTACTGTAATCAAGATTCATCTGTAAAATATAGTAAAATGTTCTTCCTTTTCAATGCATTGTTTTGCATATTTCTATCTTTTGATTATTATTAATAGTTGTGAATGGATTCTCCACATATTTGTTCTAGTCTCTGCTTTCTCTTCCGTTAGGTACAAATCTAGAAATAGAAGTGTTGGACCATATTTGTAAGTAATTCTATATTTAGTACTTTTTTAGCACTCTCCACACAATTTTTGATTGTTTTATATACCTTGCAGAACTATTTCAAAGTTCTACATCTTCTCACTACCTTCCCAGTAATAGTTAGACTTTGAAAGTTGTTTTACTGTATGCGTGTGTGTGTGTGTGTGTGTTTGTGTGTGTGTATGTGGATCTTTTTGTTTAAAACTATATTTATATTAACATATTTAAAGTAATGATTTCATTGTAATTTTAATTTTTCTCATCACTGTTAATATTGAACTTCTTTCTACATTTTGAACTACTATTTCTATATATTCTTTTTAGAAAATCCTCTCCAATCTCCAATTATTTTCCCTTTTTTTTGTGGGGAAGTGGGGAAAGTCATGGGACTTGGACCTTGGGCCGTGAGTTCTTTAGTTTAAGGCTATTGTCCTACCCTGAGTATTGCCCCTCAGTTCTTTTGCTCACAGCTCCCTACCCCTCTTCCCATTATATACAGAACAAAGGTCATCCTCAGTCTTTTTGAAAAAGTAAAACATACAGTAAATTTGTAGTATAAAAGAGCAAGAAATAAATTTCTTGCCAGGTGCAGTGACTTCTACCTGTAATCCTAGCTACTCAGATATCAGGCTGATATCTAAAGATTTGGTTCAAAGCCAGCCTGGGCATTAGAAAGTCTATGAGACTCTCATCTACACTTAACCACTAGAATATGGGAAATGGCACTGTGGCTTCATAGGTAGGGTGATAGCCTTGAGTTGAAGAGCTCAGGAACAGTGCCCAGGCACAGAGTTCAAGCCTTACAAATCCCCCAGCCAAAAAAAAGAAAAAAAAACTTTCTTCCCCAAGTGACTATTATGCCAGACATAGAACATTAACATTCTGGGTGTACTTCACAGTATTATTACTTGATACCCTAAGATTTTGCAATATTCTCACAGTACCAGCATATGTCATCATATAATGTAGTTCCTCTTCAATGGAATAATTCTATTTATAACCTAAATCTACTCCCCCGACTTATTTTTGTCGATACCACAATTGCTCTACCATGATATGCCACAAGCCATTAAACATTTTATGGTGGGTAATTGGAAAGGAGTCTCATGGAATTTTGTGCCAGGCTGGCTTTGAACCATGGTCCTCAGCTCTCAGTCTCCTGAGTAGCTAGGATAACAGGCGTGAGCCACCAAATCCTGGCTTGCCTTTTTATTTTTTTGTGGGTCTTGGGACTTGAACTCTGGGCCCAGGCACCATCACTAAGCTTTTCAGGTCAATAATTCATGTAAGTCTAAACATTTAAGTAAAGGAATAAAATTCCAACAAAAAAAGAATAAAATTCCAGACATGGTGTGTTTATAACTCGGTGTTAATTACTTGATGAAAATGTGCCATTCCAGAAGCTGGTGTCATTTGATGGTGTAGCTGTGGATTTCAGCTGGGAGGAGTGGCAGCATCTGGACAATGCTCAGCGGACCCTGTACAGAGATGTAATTCTGGAGACCTACAGCAACCTGTTGTCCTTAGGTGAGCAAAAGTCAAATCACTTGCAAGGCCAAGTGCCTTGTTATTTTGCAGATACGTGAATGTTTATCAAACTTTCAATACTATTTAAATGAAAGATTCCAGGCCCTGAGAAGTATCATTACTTTCTAAAGAAAACCTAAGGTAATTTTGTACTCATTCTTCAGGATACCTTCAGGATACTTTGACAACAGTTCTAAATTATGTTTCCTCTAATGGAGACGACATTCCAAACTTACACCGTAATTGTAAGTGGATAAACAATCCAGAATAGAATATATATCATTATTGGAAATAGGATCTACGAATCACTAAACAGTGAGTTTATAATGGAAACCTGGCACTAGGTGCAATGTTTCATGCCTGTAATCTTAAAATATTCAGGAGGAAGAAATCTAAGAATTCTAATTTGAAGCCAGCAAGGGCATAAAAATTGCCATGAAACTCTATAACTCCAAGTGACCCCTCAAAAATGTTAGTGGAGTGTCAAGAGTTTGACTTTGAGGTTGAGTGCTTGCCTAGCATGCATGAAGACCTATGCATGTAAGTGGAGCTGGGACTCAAACTGGTATTTTTCTAGCCTTGAGCAAGACAGCTAAGTTTATGCCATACAAAATGAATCCAGAGCTGGGGAAAAGTCAACCATGGAGCCAGTGAGAAATGAGAAAAAAGATTTAATAGATAACTTGTGAGTAGGATGTCTGCGAACTTAAAGCAATGATGACACAGCATAAGCAATAATTCTCTACTGTTTCTAATTTACAGGGCCCTGTGTTCCCAAACCTGTATTAATTGACAAGCTAGAGCACTGTGCAGAACTCTAGATAGGAAATTCCTCTGACAAGAATATCACAGGTGAGTGAATGCATCTTCATATTGATGTTGGAGCCTGAGCCCCATTGGTAAGTTCATGTTGTGATGTACTGAGCAATAATATTCTTAGTTACCCTAAATTCTGTGTGGAACCTACGGAATTCTTTGTGAATGAATCAAGAATCATTTTCTTTTCCCAATCCTATGCTTGGTCTCAGGGCCTGAGCATGGTCCTTGGGTTTTCTCAAGGCTAGCCTCTACTTCTTGAGTCATAGCACCACTTCTGGCTTTTTCTTTGTATGTAGTACCAAGGAACTGAACCAGGTCTTTGTGCATGCTAGCTCAAACCCCCGGCACCAAGAATCATAGGGTGATATAATGAATTCTATGTGGCAGTAGAGTTAAAGTTAGATTTCTCTGTAGAAATCACTGTGAAACAAAATAAAATGAGAAAGCCATGAGCCCGTGGCTCATGCCTGTAATCCTAGCTACATAGGAGGCTGAGATCTGAGGATCAAGGTTCAAAGACTGACCTATCACAAAAACACCTTAGACTCTTCTCTCCAATAAACTAATAAAAAATGAGAAGTGGGGTTGAGTCTGAAGACATAGGGCAGTAGCCTTGAGCTGAAGAGCTCAGGAAGAACAGCCAGGTCTACAATTCAAGTCCCATATCTGCAAAACAAGAAAGAAAGAAAGAAAGAAAGAAAGAAAGAAAGAAAGAAAGAAAGAAAGAAAGAAAGAAAGAAGAGGCAAGAAAGAGGGAAGGAAGGAAAGGAAGAAAGAAAGAAAGAAAGAAAGAAAGAAAGAAAGAAAGAAAGAAAGAAACAAAGAATGATAATTCATTTCTTTAAAACTAAGACTATAAATGATTGAGCAAACAAGGAATAAGTCAGGGCATTATTCTCTGATAAGGATAATATCTTTTTGCTGGTAGGAAAAGACTGGTATTCAGAACTAGACCTTTCCACCAGAAATTGAGCGTAGTGGTAGAGTGCTTGCCTAGCATGCACAAAGACACAGGTTTGATTCCTTATTACCACATACATAGAAAAAGCCAGAAGTAATGACTTCATTGGTAGGGTTCTAGTCTTGAGAAAACCCAAGGACAGTAGTTAGGTCCTACGTTCAAACCCAGGAATGGAAGGAAAAAAAAACAACAAAGTTTCAATCAACATAAGAAAATTAACTAGACAATGAGCTGGAGATTTTCTGGTCTTCCATGGTTCTGAGGGACAGGAGTGTTAGAAAAGGAATTTTTATAAGACTTCAAATGGAAAGAAACAAATTTCAAAATTCCCACAAATACCTAAATTGAGACTTTAGTGAGAAGTTGTAACTGAAGGGATATAGGTGTAAGTCCTTACTCTCAAGAATCGTTCTTGCTTGGATCAAAGGCAAACAGACATATAAACCAAACTTGTGGCCGCTGAATCTAGAAAAAATTCGTGTTCCTCACTTAATGGTTAATAAGCAAACAGCATTGAAACTGGGTAAGGTAATCCTATCTGCTACTCAGGACCTGAGCCTCTTATCTGTAGTTAACTCTAGAAAACAGGAAGTGGGGCTGTAGCTCAAGGTTAGGGGTTATAGTCTTCTGCTGAAGTGTTCAGGGACAGGGCCGAGGCCTAAGAACTACAAAAAAAAAGAAAAGAAAAGAAAAGAAAGTTTTAAAAAGATGCAAAACAGCACAATATTTAGATTATTTCTCAAAAATTAAAGAAAGGCAGCTATTCCTCAATGTATAAACAAAACAGTATTTGAAAAAAAAACAGCTGCAGGTATATTATAGGTAGTACTCAGCTTAAAACTGTAGCAGTACATAGTTGGGTAATATCAATAAATATTTCCTGTGATATAAAAAGAGAATAAAACACAGAAAAACATATTGGTCATTGTAAAATATCATTTTCTTAATATGTTAGGGAGAAAAGCATATATTTCTCACAAATCAATTTCCACTTTTATATTTTAAAATATCTAACACTTAGGATGGGAAAGTAAAGTCATTACCTTTACAGTAAGGAATATTTGTATCTCATGTATGTTTGTATCATTTTTTCTATGACTCATTTTAGATGTCCAGGTAATGGAAAATGTGTTCAAGACCTGCCAGGAAAGTCCACATGAATGTCTTTGTGAAGTAGCAGTTGCAAGTAGTATCGAAGTTTAGGAAAACGTGAGATTAGCAACAACTTTAAATTTGAGCTCTACACATAATCCAGAGCTGATTAGTAATAACGGTAACAACTTAGGGGTGAGGACTGAGGAGTTCATTAAGTGTCAGAACATGCTTCTGTCTCCTAAGACTGATGAGATGCATGCTGCATATAGATCTCGTATGTCTCCTGTTCTTAAAAAATCCATCGGATATTCAGAGCATTTTATTCATGATTGTGACAGTCCAAAAGATCTGCAGTATCATAATTCTGTTCTCCCTGCCCAAGAAATTCTTCAGGGAGGGAGGAAAACTGCTAAATGTACTGTGTGATGAAAAATATTGTACTTAACACCGACCATCACTACACATCCGAAAATGCACACAGGAGAGACTCCTCATACATGAAGTGAATCTGTGAAATCTTTCAGTAGTGAAATACTCCTTTCAATACCTCAGAGCAAATATCCTGAGATATGTGATGCATACATCAAGTGTGAAAATTAATTTCTGAGAAGTCAGACCTGATGCTCCAACCTCGATCTTCAAGAGAAGACAAACCTTATGAATAGGAGGAACGTAATAAAATTTCTGCCCAGAATTCAGCTCTCAGCACACATCAGAGATCTCACTCAGAAGAGAAATCTTATGAATGGGATAAATGTGGGAAGACTTTTAGACTGAAATCATACCTCACTTTGCACCAGAGAAGACACACAGAAGAGAAACCTTATGAATGTAACAAATGTGAAAAGTCTTTCACCCAGAAGATACACCTTCGAGTTCATCAAATAACACACACAGGAGAGAAATCTTATAAGTGTAATGAATGTGGAAAGTCTTTCCAAGGGAAGGGAAAACTTCGTGTTCATCAGAGAATACACACAGGAGTGAAACCTTATGAATGTAACCAATGTGTAAAGTCTTTCAGACAGAAATCTTCCCTCAAATTGCATCAAAGAACACACACAGGAGAGAAACTTTATGTGTGCAACAAATGTGGAAAGACCTTCAAGTGGAAGTCATATCTTGATGGGCATAATAGAACACACACAGGAGAGAAAACTTATGCATGTAGTGAATGCGGAAAGTCTTCCAAATGGAAGGTAAAACTTCATGTTCATCAGAGAATATACTCAGGAGAAACACCTTATGAGTGTAACATGTGTGGAAAGTCCTTCACACAGAAGCCAAACCTCAACATGCATAAGACAATTCAAACAGGAGAAAAACCTTATGAATGTAACCGATGTGGAATGTCTTTCAAATGGAAGTCTTCCCTCAAATTGCATCAGAGAACACACACAGGAGAGAAACTGTACGAGTGCATCAAATGTGGTAAGACCTTCAGATGGAAGTCACATTACAGGAGGCATAACAGAATTCACACATATTAGAAACCTTAGGAATATAACCAAAGTTGAAAGTCTTTCGTGCAGTATTCACCCTTCAGGAAGCAAAGAGAGTTCACACATATGAGAAGCCTTAGCAATGTAATAAATAGGAAAGACTTTTTAGTCTGTGGAAGAAAACTCAGCTTGTGTCACAGAACCAACACAAGATAAAACCCTTAATGAATGTAGCAAATGTTCAGTCTTTTCCCCAGAAGGCAAAAGTCAAGATTTATCACTAAACACCCACAGGATAGAATCCTATGAATAAAATGAAAGGGAAATTTTTTGAAGAACTCATAGTTGAGTTTGCATGATACCACATAGACACAGGATAAAAATCGTAAGAATATAAGAATATGAAAAATCCACCATGAACGCATGACTAAATATAAAATGCACCTAGGAGAGAAAAACCTTATGAATATTACAAATGTGGAAAGTGTTTGACCTGGAAGGCATACTTCTGTGTTCATCACAAACATGATTCCCATAGAAGAAAAGAAAACTAATGAATAGAACAAATGTGCAATGACTTTTAATCAGAAGTCAGTCTTCAGTACATTTCAGAACATACACAATTGAGAAATTCTGAGTAATGAAAAACATTTAGCTATATATAGAATCTCTGTATATGGGAGCATTAGGGTAAGTCTTCTAAACAAAGTCAACCTTCAGCAAGCATTAAGAGCACTCACAGAAGAAATAATAGCATGTAGGAAAACCTTTGTGATAAACCTCTAAAAGCTGACTGTGTGGCTTAGTGGTAGAGTGCTAACCTATCAAGGATGAAGGCCTGGGTTAGATTCCTCAATACTACGTGAAAAGAGCAAGCCAGAAGCAGCACTGTGGTTCAAATGGTAGAGAGCTAACCTTGAGGTAAAGTAGCTCAGGCCCTGAGGTCAAGCCTAAGGATTGGAGAGAGAGAGAGAGAGAGAGAGAGAGAGAGAGAGAGAGAGAGAGAGAGAGAGAGAGAGAGAGAGAGAGAGAGAGAGAGAGAGACAGAGACAGAGAGGGAGAGAGAGAGAGAGAGAGAGAGGGAGGGAGGGAGGGAGAGAGAGAGAGAGAGAGAGAGAGAGAGAGAGAAAGGGAGAGAAACAGGAACTTCTAAATTTTACAGAGATAGAGAAGGAGAGAGAGAAGGAGACAGAAACAAATTTCTAAACTTTACAGTCTTTCTATTTCCTTACAAATTCGTCTATGTCATTCTTTCTGACAGAAGCACAGAATTCCATTGTGTAAAAATACCATATTTGATCTACTCATCAACTGACGGGCATCTGGGTTGGTTCCATACCTTTGCTATAGTAAATAGTGCTGTGATAAATGGTATTGTTCTAGTGAATTTAGTATGTCCTATCTGGACGACTGGCAAGTAGTGAAATTGCTGGATCACAGGGGAGCTCTATGTTTAGTCTTTTTGGGATACTGCCATAGTGCTTTCCATAGTGGTTGAACGAGTTTGCAATCCCACCAGCAGTGTAGTAGTGATCCCTCCTGGCCACATCCCCTCCAGCATACGTTATTAGATTTTTGGATCTTGGTCATTCTAACTGCAGTGAGGAGGAAAAGGGAAAGAGGAACTGAAACTTTCTCTCCTTACAGATGACATGATTCTGTATTTAAAGAACCCTATAGACTCTACTCCGAAGCTGCTTGAGCTGATATAAAACTTTGGTAAGGTAGCAGGGTATAAAATTAACCCTCAATGTCAACTGCCTTCCTATATGCCAACAAATGAGGGGAATGAGGCAAGAATCAGGATAGCAACTCATTTTGCTATCAAAGAAAATAAAATACCTAGGAATTAACTTAGAATGTAAAACACCTTTTTGATGGAACTATAAACCCTGGAGAAGAAATTAACGCAGAACTGAGGAAATGCAAAAACCTATGCTCCTGCTTTGGAAGAAGTAATATTGTAAAAATGGCAATCTTGATAAGGACTATGTACAAATTCAGTGCAATATTCATCAATATCCCAATGTCATTCTTTAAAGAAACAGAAGAGGAAATCCAAAATTTCACTTGGAATAATAAAAGGCCCCTTATAGTCTGTCTTCTTGCATGATACATAATGTTTAATCTCACCTTCTCCACCAAAATCTCACCTTTCTCATTGAGACATAGGTGGCCCTGTTTACTAGCAGCAAAGGCTCAAACGCACAGTTTCAGGTGTCACCATTGCCTCTGTTACTGGGTAGATCCAACTCTGTCATCGATTCTGAGGTCTGCTCTGGGAGTCTTGGTCACAAGTTGTTCTGTGGCATCTGCTGCCACCCTGTGCCTATTTGCTTCCTTTTCCTCCAGCAGCCTACAACAGGGAATGAAGTTCAGGAGCTGATGCTCTCCTTCATATGCAGGGCAGGATGAGCCCAACCCTCCCTCATCTTCCTCTTCCAATTTTTGAGAAAAAATGTGCTGGCAGAAGTCCTCAGGTGTGGGGCATGGCTGATCCACACTTTTAATCCAGGCTGGTCAGGAGGCTGAGATCTGAGTATGGAAGTTCCAAGTCACCTAGAACAGGAAAGTCTGATAGATTCTTACTACCAAAATTAAAAACAGCTGGGAATGGAGTTTGGGCTCAAGTGGTAAAGGGCTAGTCTTGAGTACAAATGCTTAGTGCCCAGGCCCTGAGTTCAGGCTCCAGCACTGCCAACAACCTCACTTTAGTGAGATTTTAGCTTTATCCATGTAGGCACATCTCACTGGAATCTTTGCTGGTAGAGATAGTCTTCATAATTTTGTCTCAAGGTAAAGGTCCTCCTGGGGTAGTACACAAAAGGTGTCATGGAGAGAGGAGCCCCAATTGCTCCAGGTTTGAAGATGGCATAGGTCAAGCCAGCATGGAGTTGGCACATCAGTCTTTTTCCTAGCATCACCTACCAGTGAATGTCAAATGACATTGATTGTTGTGGGATTGTGTGATTGAAGTGCCCCATTAAGGGCAGTGTTAGCACACCCAAACTTGGATACCAGGAATGCTGAAATCTCAAAGCTAAGATATCTGTTGGCTACAGAAATGCTGGTGTGTCTGTTATTCACTAAAAGTTCAGGTGCAAAGATTCTGAAGCTTGATGCCATGTGTTTATTCCATTCAGTAAAATTAGTTTGATGCACTGTATCAGTTAAAACATTTGATAAGAGTCAGGGGTAGTGAAAACATTGTTCTTGAATTCAGGTGTCTGGCAGGGTAATTGGGGGTGTTGGTGGCTGGGAATATGAAGCTGGAGCTGCTATCAAACCATGGATCATGTTCCTCTTTGTCTGGGAGAAATGACTCCAAAGATGAAATTTGAATAGTGAGGAAAAGATGATGATGTACTCAGGAAATTTCTCCTAAACAAATGCTCATGTGGAAGTGGGATGGGGGCTGGGCATATCTGAGGCAGAGCTTAAGGGGGCTTCTCATGGCGTTGAGAACGTTCCTTGCGACTTCAGGCATGCAGCAGGGTGTTTTAGATGGCCATTGTGAGATGGATGGAATAAGACTGGAGACAAGATGAATGCTGGGATCCTGCAATGCTCTTGCATGAGTGGCTGGTGGCTCACCTGAAAGAACTAATTATGTCTAAAAAAGAAATCAGGAATTTGTTTTGATTAGATAATACCTGTAATCCGAGGAATAGTCAGGATCCTGATCTTAGTATTGTGGTTTAAATCCAACCCAGCAAAGGGAAAAATGCATGAGACTCTTACTCCCAGTTTAGAGCAAGAACAAAGATTGAAGTATAGCTGTGGCTCAAGAGCTAGAGTGCTACCTTGAGCAAAGAAAAGCTAAGAAAAAGCTCCAGGTCTTGAGTGTAAGGCCAGGAATGAAAGAAGGAAGGTAAAAAAGGGAAGTATGTGAGGAAGGGAAATATATAAATGAAAGAGAGAAGGAACTAGAAATTTAAAACTAGAGAATATTTAAAAGTCATCAGTCCTTCTAAGAAAAGTGTTGGAGTATGGGTTCTATATGTGGTGAACTGGAAGCCCAGCAGTGACTTGTTAACCAAAGAGTCACCATGATGAGCAAAGCATAGAAATCTGCATGAGCCTCTTAGCGGATGGAGTCACAGAAGAGAATCTCAGCTCCCATCCCATAGTTAGAAGTATACAGAGATGGGGAAGTTGGCATCACCTTGATGTCATTGTGTCCATGGAGACTGGAAGCCATGGCTCTGTGAAAGCACAATGTTCTGGTTACTGAGCTGAGAGGCTGAGGAGAGCCAAGTCCTGGCCATGAAGAAATCAGGGTGGCAGCAGAGCAACTCTGCTGCAGTGTGTGCCTGCTTGGCTGTTCTTGTTCTGTGGTGGATCAGGCCGGAGCGGGTGATTGTAACTGTTGAGGTCACAAGCCCTTCACCAAGAGCTTCCTCTGGGATCCTCATAAGCTACAGGGTGGCTGGTGGTGGGATGTGTGTGGGGTGGAAGTGACAGTTTGATGGACTCATGGCAAGGTGGGTGAAGAGATGAGAGGAATGATGAGAGCCCAGTTCATTGGTTTCCAAGGTTAATGGGTGGGAGGTAGAGAGGCATGATGGAGGAAAGATGGAGGCAGGGAATGGTGGTGACAGAGTGAGGCCATCTGTAGTGCCCGCCTGGCCATCATCTGAAGCCCATAGGCAGCTTACTGATCCCTCACTTTGTCCAGCTCCTTGTGGAGGGAATGTCACGTGTACCCAGAGCTAGGGGTGGGGCAATGTTAGTAGCACCTGGAGAACCATTGGCCTCTACCTGGGTGAGGGGTGGTTCTGGCTCCCATGCTGGGTGGCCTGACATCTATGGAACAGATCTCTCCTTAGCTACCACAGTCAGTGGCTGCTCTCCATCTAGGGTTAGGGCACCTGCTCAGCCATCAGGACACCCCATGCCAGGATAGAGGCCTACAATTCAGATGGCAGCACAGGGGTGAAGATGATCTCACCGTAGCCCTAGTTACATGGCTGTCCCTGCATGCAGGTCAGGATGAGCTGGGGGAAGATATTCTCTGTGTTTTTCCACAGCCTATCCCGGCCTCTTCCTGTGTCTGATTAGACCAAGAGAGTACCAGGTTCCCTCTCATAGTCCTGGTTCTTTTTCTTTTACAGTCATGAGGCTTGAACTCAGGTCCTGGGTACTGTCCCTGAGCTCTTTTGCTCAAGGTTGATGCTCTACCATTTGAACCATAGTGCCATTTCCAGCTTTTCCTTTTTATGTGGATCTCTGATATGTCCAGTGCTGTGCCTTCAGGGAGGCACTCACCCCACAGACAGAGCCACCTCTGCTGTGACAGTGACTGCCCACAACCCTCACACCCACTCCTTGCACACCACTCGACTCCAGTTTTAGCTCCTCTTGGACTGGGTGTCCAGCCTACCCCTTCCTACACTCACAAAGGGTCTACAATTGTCTTCCCAGGGTCCTTTCTTCTGCCAGCCAGAGTACAGACTGTGCACATCTTGAGGACCACAGAGCTCAAAGCCAAAGGCTGAGATGCAGAAGGGGGTGACCCAGTAGCTGCACAGGGCCCATGGATCATCGTGTGAATCCCCCAGCCTGTGACTTCCCCCACCTCGTTGGCAGGGAAGCTCCATGCCCACATCCTGATCCCTGGTCCCCTCCAATTCCATTCTCCCTTGGATTTTGCAGACTGTCTACAATCAGGATCTAAAATTCTATTCATCACTTTATGTCCTTATCACTGATTTGCTACTTTGGCAGGATCTCTCCGTGCCTGGAGAGTTGGCAGGTCATGTACTCTCTGTGGAGAAGTTGCCCCAGGAGAAGAAATATGCACTTCATGTGAGTGTTGGACAGGGCAGGAGGGCTCCCTAGGATCAGAAGCTACAGGAGGGGTGCAGATGGGGGAATGCTAGGGGCCCCAGGGGACAGTGGGAGTTAGGGCACAGTTGGTTCCTTCTGCAGGGTTGACACCGCTTCACAAACCCAACAGAATGAGGTTCACATTACAGATGTCAGAGACAGTGCAGATTGCCAATGGGCGTAGGTGTCACTGTCACCACCAGATGCTGGCTGCATGCTGGGATGCACGCAGAGATGGTTTCAAGATCAGATAATGAGGATGTTGCAGGGTGTAACCATTCTTTTCAGATGGCTCTCTACCTCTCTTGAGCTTCATCTCTATCTTTGGCTTTTTCTTGGCAGTTAACTGGAAATGAGAGTTTCATGGACTTTCCTTTCTGGACTGGCTTCAAACAGAAGCTATGCACAGTTTTCAAACCATACCCTACTGAAGAAGGGAAGCTTGATCTGGTGCTTAACTGGGTTGCACTTTGGCTCCGTTTGCTATGCCTCACGGGAGGGAGCTCATCATTTGTAGACTAAGTTCTCATGACCTTCAAAGCCAAATGCTACCTGAAAGTTCAGGGTCCCAGCCTATGTGTTGGGCCTGGGTGAATACATTCTCTGTTATTCTGGGTCATCAACCCATGTTTTAAGCTGGAAGTAGGCAGTGCCACATTTGATAAGAACATCTGCCAGAGATTGTCACCTCATGAAAGCAGATTCTAAATTTGTATTCTATTTCCTGTGGTGGAGAAATCCCCTCCAAGTTAGACAGGCTCATATACACCTCAGGTCACACTCCTAATGCACCCTTGAGTGTCCTCATGGTATTGGGATCTAAGTTTTTAGTCCATGAATTAGCTGGACAAGTGATGACAAACGTGTTGTGGATTAATATGAGAACAATTTAAGAAGCCCTGGAGGAGCATCAACCTGACCCTCTGTGGTGCTATAAATCTGATAGGATGTTCCAGACTGAGAAACAATCACATGGCTTTGTGTTTAGCATCCAGACAAGTGAGTGCATGTCTTAGCTGTCAGCCAATACAGAGGAGGACATGAATAAGTGGGTGGAAAGCATCTGTCAGACCCCTGTCTGGGGGCAGGTGCAGAGAACATAGGAAGGTAGATACCATGGCTGTGGTGGGGCCAAAAAAAGGGTAAAAGAGGCAAAGGAACCAGGTAGTGGTAGCTCAAGACTGTCATCCTAGCTACTCAGGAGTTTGAGATCTGAGGATCACAATTCAAAGCCAGCCCAGGACAGAAACTTCATGAGACTCTTATCTGCAATAAACTACTGAATGCAAGAAGCTGAAGCTCAGTGACAGCATCCAGGCCTAGAGTTCAAAACCCAGGACCGGCAGAAAAAAGTATCAAAGGACAAGAAGCTGGCCAAAAGTTAGAGGGACTCTATCTTGACAAACAATACAATGGTAAGTTGCACTCAGAAGACTTGCACAAAATCTGGAAATGCCTGAGACCTATCTATGTATGTTTCCTGTTTGTCTAAATACATATGTTTATGCATTTATATATTAGTATAGAGAGACAAATCAATACATATGTCTATACATATATACATAGCCAGACACTTATGGGTGGGTGGTATACTGTGTGAGAGTTTGTGTTTGTCTTTTGTGGATGGCTATCTCTGTTTAAGAAAGATAGAAAATATGTAAATATCTAAAAAAAAACTTGATAAAATATAGAGACATAAGCTCTTGAGGGAATCTGAAATGACAAGATTATTCACAGGCACGTTTATCCTTATGGATTCCTCAGCAAGTTTTAATTTTTTTCATTATTTTCTTTCTTTTTTTGAACCAGTGCTAAGGAATTCTCTCAGGGACCAGGTGCTGCCAATTACTAATTTTCTCATGGCTGGTACAAGAGGAACTGAGCCACAGTTCCACTTTTGCCTTATTTATTCGTCCTTAACTGGAGATAAAGATTTCTATCAGTGACTTTCTCTCAGGGGCTGGATTCTAACGAGGATCCCCAGACCTCAGCCTTCTCTATAGCTACAATTAACAATATGAGAACCCAGCACTGGGTTCCAATGCACAGGGCAAGAAATTGAGTGAATCTCTCAACTCCAATTAGCTATAATAAGCTAGAAGTGAAAGACCAATACCTTTGAGGAAAAGATGCTGAGGGTTATCACACAGGCCCTATGAGTAAGCCCTAAACCCTGTACACATGTGTGCATGCACACATTGGCAGATACACACACAAATGCACACACACAATATCTCAGGCAATATTGTATTTTGAATTAATATCCAAAGATTGGACAACAGGATAGCAAGTAATAAAATCTGTTTTTCTTGTCTACATTGAGGGAAAGGGATAAGTCACAAGATGCAGAAGCGAAGAATTCAGAGGCAAATGCTGTGAGTGAATAACTTGTAAAAAGCACATTTCTTTTCTTTTCTTTTTTTTGTTTTTTTCTGCCATTCCTGGGGCTTGAAGTCAGGGCCTGAGCACTGCTCTTCGCTTTTCCCAAGTCTAGCCCTCTGCCACTTGAGCCACATTGCCATATGGATTTTTATATCTGTGTGATATTAAGGACTCAAACCTAGATCTTCATAGATGCTAGGCAAGCACTCTACCACTGGGCCAAACTCTAAACGCCGATAAAGTATTAATCAATAGTCATCATCATCATATCAAAATATCCTTTCTCCTACAAAGAATGAACACTTATCTATGTCTGTAAGACTTTTTTTATGTCACCAATGCTTCTGTGATTTTCCCACTTGCATTTTTACAGATGACAGCACAGATATTCATCAGGAAGAAAAATAGATTAGGATACAGAAACCTAACAACGTCCTAGTAGATTGAAGTGAAAAATATGTGCAAGATGGCCTGAGTGTTTCATCTATTTGTAGAGTGCTTGGCTACCACACAAAAAGGCTCCGGTTTGATTCTGCAGTACCATATACATAGAAAACGCTGGAAGTGGTGCTGTGGCTTGGTGGGACAGCTATAGCCTAAAGAAAGCCTAAGGACAATGGTCAGGCTCTGAGGTCAAGTCCCAGGAGTAGCAAAAAAATGTGCAAGAGGCAAAATGCAAGCTGAGAAGGCACTGTGAAGCAAAATGTCTTCTGAAGGGTAAGGGGAATAGTGACAGTAAAGTTTGGATCTTACCTAAGAAAGGCTCCTTGAGCCTGAGACCAGGCTAGCACTTACGCCTAGTTAATGACTTGGGATTTGAACAAAAAGGTGTGCTGTTTACTACATCCATATGTCAGGTGGGAAGGTAGATTCAGCCTCCAGTACGTCTTTGGGGAGATCTTCCGTGAGCAAGGACCTTTGGTCATTGGGCCTTGAAAGGTGACCCTACCTCCCTCACAATGAAACAGAATATGGAACCCTGGTAACCATGCCACTGTATGTGACAACCAGCTCAAGCCAGCTCCCTTGGCCTGTGGCTCAGGAACCAGAAAGATGTTGCTGTGCTGTTGCCAAAGGTCAGGAGGCTCGCATCTCAGGCATGAGAGATATGGATGTCTCACTTGAAGAAGTAGATGCTGGATCAGTGCCAAGCCAAAATTCCAGTATATCAGGCATTTCTCTAGGAAGAAAGCCAGGAAACTCCAGGGCAACTCAGATGAGGTATATTGAGAGGAAACCTATTTGAACCCATCATCCTGCCCACACACTACAACCTTCTTGTGTGCTTTCAAGTGATATACTGAGATTAAAGTGTGTCATTTCCAATCTACTCTATTCCAATTCCTCAGTGTGAAGTGTGGTCCCATTCCTACGTTTGAAATATCCACTGTTTTGCCAACATAGTGTGATGGTAAGTCAGCTCAGACTCTGAATGAGCCTTGTAACCTATGGATCCTGGAGGAAGGCCTGTTGGAGATGCTGCTGACAAAGCTGATCCCTGCCTACCAGAAATGTGATCTCTTTTATGTGGGAAACTTCCTGCACAATTTCAAATAGTGGAGGACAATGTAGTAGTTGCTGGAAATTCTCTTGAAAAAGTGAGTGTTCCCCCTCCAAACCCAGGTTTGCTCACCCCTCCTGGCCAAGTCTTGGAATACTTGGCTCCTCTCTGAGCCTGTTTGGTTCACTGCGGTGTTCACAGGGGAGCTAAGCATGATACAAGTGCACAAACTACTTTATTATGACTGGGACACCATGCCATTTCATTTACCTCACAAGCTACTGGAGTCTCAACAGTGTGCTTACTGAGAAGTTGGATTTCAGGCATGACGAAGTGGCTCCCAACTGCAGCCCTCACCTAGGTGACATCCTAGGAAATCCCATTTCCCAGTAAGAAATGAGGTGTCAGTACTAATGGCGGAGGCCTGTGAAATACTGGAGTCAGAGGAAAAGCTGGGGGCTGAATCACTTTTGAGCCATCAGGGAGGGATTGTGATAGCTTTGCCTGTTAGAAACATGAAAGCATTTACATTTTGGTGTGTGGTCCAGTGCTGCTACTTGAACCTGAACCCAGGTCTAAATGCCATCCCTTTGGTGTTCAAAATTTAGCACTGTACCATTTGAGTCATAGGTCAAGTTCTGGCTTTTTGCTGCCTAATTGAAGACAAGTGCCTTTAGACTTTTACTGACTAGACTGGCTTTCGACTGTGATCTTCAGAGCTCAGCCTGCTGGGTGGCGAAGATTAGAGGAATGAGCATTTAGTTCTTTATTTAGAGCATTCACTTATTGATTTATTTAGAGCATTTACTTAGTTAATTTAAGGTGCGTTTACTTTGGACAGATGCATAGAGGCCTCTCTCAGAAGCTTCTGGAAGTGGGGTGTAAAAGTCATCCTGTTCTCGAGTGTCTCTTACCCCCCTCCCAGCACATAAGTGCACATCTCTGCAGGACAGCCACAGCATTAGAGTCCTGCAAGAAAGGGGCTTTGGTAGAAGGCTCAGGATGGAGAGAGAAAGCTCTCACTTTCCTTGTACCGAATGTGCCCACAGCATCATGTGTTTCATCTATAAGATGTGAATATACTTCTACCCCAGTGATTTCTACGAGTTCAAGAACTGCCACACCCTGACACAACTCAAGCTCTATACGAGGCTCCAAATGCTGGCTTTGGACCTGCTCTTCTAAACACATACTTTTTGACCAGCTGGAGGAACGTGCGATCAGTAAGACCAAGAAAAAGTAGAAGTCCTGGTGTGGGTGCCTCAGAGCCTGTGAGTAGGAAGCCCATGTGGTCTAGATATTGGTTGGCCCTTACTTCTACAGAGCTTTGCAAAATGCCCTTTATGGGTGGTGTCAGCCAGGTAATGTCTGTCCTCTGAAAGGACTCTGGAATAAGCACTCATTAGAAAGACCCTACACCTCCTCAGAGTTCAGTCCAAACTCCAGTTCTACAGGTTTCTCCATTAGATCCTCATGGAAGTTGAGTGACACTTCAACTTGCAAAGTCCACTCTGTCCACTCTGTACCTATTTCCATTCTTAGGTTTGGGTCATCGTGGAAGAGCTTATCCTGAACTCCGGATGAAAAACCCACCAATGGAGCTGGTGACTGATGGAGACTGAGAATCATCACTGCACTCCAGAAAGCATGGGCCTTCTGTAGAAATTTCCAAACAGGTTTAGAGAACTGTGGATATACCTTTTGCTCTGAACCCCATGTGTGACAGAGTTGAACCTGCAGATACTATGGAAGAAGAAAAAGAGCAGCCAGATTTCCTTCCGTTTCCTTGCACACTCCACCCAGATTCAGTCCATCTAAGTCAGAGTAACACTCCACTTATTGTGCAAGCTGAAGGGGCACACGCTGGGTTCATGGAAAATTTCCCCATGGGAAGCAGCAAGTGTACTCTCAATACTGGATTCATTGGAGGAAAATGAATCCATCCTCACAGAATATCCAGACCCATCCATCTCAATAAAAGAGACTCAATCTCCATTCGACAAACCAGAATCGATCCCTCTATTAACTCAGGAAGGACATTCTGTTTCTCATGAGGAAGGAGACCCTTCTGAGAACTCTGAAGTACAATTACTGTCTGAAGGCAACTTGGAGGCCAGTCTGGATTTAGAGCTTTCCTGTCCCCTTCTTAAAAGACTTCTCTTTATCTTGCTCTCATGATTCTTGTCAAGTATTCACTGTATTTACTTTGCTAAACATAAGAAATTAATAACTAAAATTCCTTTTGTATTAGTTTTATAGCATTACTACAATTTTATGAGAAAAATTACCTAGACTGTTTATTTTAGAGTTCAATTAATCCATTTTGATAGATATATCAACCTACATCATTTATTTGAACACATTTTAAACTATTTTTTTCAGGAATGAAAATACATATATATTTGTTGTAAATGAAATTTATGAGTTGGGGGAAGGGAAAGAGAAAAGGGGGGAGTTGGTAACAGTGTTTACAAGAAATGTACTCATTACATATGTAACAGCAATCTCTTTGTATATCACCTTGACAACAAATTTTTTGAAAAGTACAATAAGTTTAAATGTCTACTTTAGGCAGAATTTTTTTGCCAGTACTGTGCTTAGACTGAGGACCTGAGCACGATCCTTGTTTTTGTTTTTGTTTATTCTTAAGGCGCAAGTTCTATCACATGTGCCACAGCACCACTTTTATCTTTTTTTATCTATGTTGTATTGAGGAATTGAACTTGGGTCTTCATTCATGCTCGGCAAGAACTCTTCCACTATGCTTAACTTATGGCCCCAGTGGGAAGGAAGTTTTCCATAAAATATGTAGGAAATATGTCCACTAAGGAAAAGCCATCAAAAATAGAAGAAAAATTATATACTTAGATAACGACATGCCAGTATTATGGCAGATCTCTGTAATTCTAGCTTCAAGAGTGTCCTATTTGGACCGGGGGTTGGCTGGCTGAAGTAAAGTGCTATCCTTGAGCAAGCCCTAGGACAGTGCTCTGGCCATGAGTTGAAGCCATAGGACATTCAAAAATAATAATTTAATGCCCGTGACTGGTGGCTCACCCTGGTAATCCTAGCTACCCTGGAGGATCGAGGTTCAAAGACGGCCCAGGCATAAAAATCTGTGAGAATCTTATTTCCAAATAATCCAGAAAATTCAAAATGACAATGTGCCTCAAGTGGTAGAGCTCTTGCCTTGAGCTGAGAGCTTAAGGTAAACATCCAGGCCCAGAGTTCAAGCCCCATGAGTGAAAAAAAGAAAACGAAAAAGAAAGCCCTTATCTAAGGCTGGAGTGCACACTAGTGGTAGTTTGCTTGCCTAGTATGCACAAAGCCCTGTGTTCAATTACTCTGTACCACTTACACCAAAAAAAAGCTGGAAATGGTCTCAGAATGTTGGGTTCTGAGGATCACAGTTCAAAGCCAGGCCAGACACTAAAGTCCATGAAACTGTTACTTCCACTTAACCACAAGAAAACCAGAAGTGACACTGAGGCTCAAGGTGTTTAAGGTTGTAGCCTTGAGCTGAAGAGCCCAGGGACACTGCTCAGGTGCACAATTGAAGTCTTACAACCAAGAGAGAGAGAGAGAGAGAGAGAGAGAGAGAGAGAGAGAGACAGAGACAGAGACAGAGACAGAGAGAGACAGACAGAGAGAGACAGAGAGAGAGAGAAAGAGAGACAGAGAGAGAGAGAGACAGACAGGCAGACAGACGGAGACAGACAGAGACAGAGAGACAGAGACAGAGACATCAAACAGTCAGGCACTGCTGGCTGAAGCGTGTAATTCTAGCTACTATGGAGGCTGAGATTGGAGGATCTTGGTTCAAAGCCCAAAGCCAGCCTGGGCACATATGTTTGTGAGACTTACATCACCAATTAACTACCAGAAACCAAAAATGGCTGTAGAGGAAGAGCGCTAGCCTTGAGCTGAAGAGCTCAGGGACAGTGTCCAGGCCCAAAGTGCAAGCACCATGACAAATCAATAATAAAAAAAGAAGATAGCTAATAGTAATGATGAATAATTTTGGGCTGGGAGTTTGGCCTAGTGGTAGAGTGCTTGCCTAGCATGCACGAAGACCTGGGTTCAATTTCTCAATACCACATACATAGAAAAATGCTGGAAGTGGTGCTGAGGCTGAAGTGGTAGAGCCCTAGCCTTGAGAAAATATAAGGACAGTGCTCAGTCCCTGAGTTCAAGCCCAGGACTGGCCAAATCAAAAGGAGTAGAGCACTGGCATTGAACTGAAGATCTGAGGAACAGCCCAGGCACAGAGTTCAAGCACCGCAAACAACAACAACAAAATCTATGAAATGGCAGTGGTGGTATTAAGCTAAGCAAAAATAGAGTAGAAACTGGTAAAATACATATTTGTGTGTAAGCAAAATAGCCAGATTTATGCATTAGAACAGGATAGCAACTTGAAAAAAAATTTTGTTTTCCATCTCACTAGGTCCTGTCTCTTAATTTATTCAAGTAAGTAAAATGCTGGGTTTTATAATCATTGCTCTGAATATTAGAAAATCATAATATCTCTCATTAACCAACAAAGACCAGGAACTGGGGCTTCGTTCAAATGGCAGAGTATCAGGCAAGAGAAGAAAAAATTGAAGTAAGAACTTGAAGCTCTTGATCCAGAACCTGCATAGTAACAGAGCAGCAGCCTGGTGATGGTACCTCACACCTATAATCTTAGCTACTCAGGAGGCTAAGATCTGAGAATCAAAGTTTACAGCCAGCCAAAGTACCCAGTTAACTGCCAGAAAAACCAGAAGTGGCACTGTGGCTCACAGATTAAAGCACTAGCCTTGACCTGAAGAGCTCAGGGACTGTGCCCTGGCTCAGAGTTCAAGCCCCACAATTGACAAAAATCAAACAAGCAAACAAAACTCACAAAGAAGCCTGCAGACCACAGTGGTTCTGCTGAGTCTCTTCTCTATGGGGATCAGGAAACATTTCACTTTTTCTGTCTCTTCCCATCTCAACATTCATACTAAAATAAGACTGTGTTGAAAGTTTCAATTTATAAAAATGCTTTTCATGGAGCACCCTGAAATATTCATCGCTTATATCTCAATTGAAGATAGTTGATTTGGGGCTGCATTGGTAGAGTGCTAGCCTTGAGCAGAAAAGGTCAGGGATAGAGCTGAAGCCCTCAGTTGAAGACCCAGTGCCAACACACAAAATAAATTATGCACTTTATACATATTTTCTAATTTCTTAATGAATTTTTCAGTCTGTATAAATATAGGGTACAATCTTAGAGTTGTTTTGATTTCCATTCCTTTTATGACAAGAGATGTTGAGCATTTCTTCATGTGTCTATAGGCCATTTTTGTTTCTTCTTCAGAGAAGACTCTCTTTAAGTCTTTGGCCAATTTTTTAATGGGATGGTTGTTACTTTGGAGGTTAGTTTTGGAGTGATTCAATTTTTTGAGTTGTTGATATATTTTAGATGTGAGGCCTTTGTCCGTTGTTTGGTTGGTGAAGATCTTCTCCCACTCTGTAGGCTTCCTGATTAGTTTACTAGCTATGTCCTTTGCCAAATAAAAGCTCTGCAGTTTACTGCAGTCCCACTTATCCAACCTTTCTCTGATTTGTTGTGATTCTTGGTCCTTATTAAGAAAGTTTCGACCTGTGCCAAGGAGGCCTAGTGTATCTCCTATTCCTTCCTGTAAACTTTTCAGTGTGTCAGTTTTACCTCCAGATCTTTGATCCATTTGGAGTTAATTCTAGTGCAAGGTGACAAAGAAGGATCCAACTTTAGTTTTCTGCTGGTGCTTAACCAGTTCTGCCAGCACAACTTGTTGAAGAGGCTGTCTTTCTTCCATTCTATTTTTTTGGCTCCCTTGTCAAAGATTAGGTGGCCATAGGTTTAATATCTGGGTGCTCAGTCCTATTCATTGGTCTTCAGGCCTGTTCTTGTGACAGTACCAAGCTGTTTTGAGAATTATAGCTCTGTAATAGAGTCTAAAGTTTGGAATTGAAATTCCTCCATATGAAATTTTGGATTGCCTCAGCTAGAATGGCCAGGATCAGGAAAACGAATGACAACAGATGCTGGAGGGGATTAGGCCAGGAGGGAACACTATTACACTGTTGGTGGGAGTGCAAACTCGTTCAACCACTCTGGAAAGCAGTGTGGCAGTGCCTCAAAAGGCTAAACATAGAACTCCCCTATGACCCAGCAATTCCACTACTTGGCATTTACCCAACCACCCAGAAACAAGGACATACTAAACCCACTAGCACAACCATGTTCATTGCAGCTCTATTCACCATAGCAAATATATGGAACCAACCTATATGTCCCTCAGTTGATGAGTGGATCAACAAGTTGTGGTATTTGTACACAATGGAATTCTATGCTGCTGTCAGAAAGAATGGCATCGCCCCATTTGTTAGGAAATGGAAAGGCTTAGAAAAAATCATATTAAGTGAAGTAAGCCAGACTCAAAGGAACTTAGGCTCAATGGTTTCCCTCATTCGTCATAATCAGTAGAAACCTTGGGGTCTACTAGCAGAGACTTGCAATAGAGCAAAATCTTGATACATAAGGACATATAATGTGAAACTAATTGAAAGGACCTCCAGGATAGTGAAACAAAAGCCATATAATGAATGATTGTTGTCCTTAATGTACTATGTTGTCTCTCATCTCCTTTGCTGTCCCTTGGTTATCTCATATTGGTATAGTATCTCACTTTGTTATCTGATATCTTGAATTTATTTGTATTTGTATATTTGAAATTTGATAGGGAAGGGGGGAAAATCAAGACGGGTGGGGGGTGTGGGGGGGGGGGAAACGGGTACCAAGACATGTGAAAGGCTATCAATGTATGTGAATTAATGCACCTTCTATCTGCAAATATCATGTAAGCCTTTTGCTAATTACACTAAAAAAATGCAAAAAAAAAGAAAAGCAGAAAATGGTTCTGTCACTCTAGTGGTATAGCACAAGCCTTGAGAAAGCCCAAGGACAGTGCTCAGGCTCTGAGTTCAAACCCCAGGACTGGCACACAATAAAAAGGGATGAGTAAATGGAGTAAGTCTAGTGTAAATTTGTTATGTATAATTTTCTCTTAAAATTTCTAAAAGATTTTTATTATTGTCACTGAAAAAGTACCCAGATATTTTGATTGCCTAGAGCTGTATATATATGTATATATAATGTACATATATGCATATGTAAATATTCACACACATGTATACCACAATTTTGTCAATGAAAAATGTATGAAAAGTAAACTAAAATGAATTTTTTGTTTTTAGGTGGAATGATTCATCTCATATAAATACATTTTAGTGTTTAAACAAAATAAATAAATAAATAAATATAGGGTACATTCCTTGTTACTTAAGTAAGATTGCTCTTTTTTTTTCTTTTTGCCAGTCCTAGGGCTTGGACTCAGGGCCTAGACATTTTCATTGGACTCGCTTGCCCAAGGTGAGTGCTCTGCCTCTTGAGACACAGCGCCACTTCTAGCTTTTTTCTGAGTATGCGGTACCGGTGAATAGATCCTAGGTCTTCATGCATTCTAGGTGAGCACTCTACCATTAGGCTACATTCCCAGGCAGTGAGATTCCTCTTACAGTCATTATATGTTCACATAGTTTGATCTCACACACTGTAGGGCCCTGGTTGGCTTTGACCTGTGATCCTAAGCCCTGAGCTTCCTAAGCAGCTGAAATTAAGTTGTGAGCCAGCATGATGGCTTCCATTCTTTTTTCTACAAAAATATATGTAGTTATCTAAAATATATCTATAGCTGAAAAAAATGAATCTCTCCCAAACAAATCTTCAAAGAAACAACCATCCTATTAAAAGCTGGGCTAAAGACTTAAAAGAGTATTCTCTGAAGAAAAAATTAAAATGGGCTCTAGACAGATGAAGAAATGCTGCATATCTCTAGCAATAAGGGAAATGAAAATCAAAACAACTTTGAGATTCCACCTGACTCCAGTCAGAATGGCCATTATGAAAAAATCTAATAAGAGATACTGGTGGGGAAGTGACCAGGGGGGATCACACTGTTGGTGTGAGTGTAAACTCGTTCAACCACTAGGGAAAGCAGTGTGGTGGTTCCTCAAAAGACTGAACATAGAGCTCCCCTATGATTCAGCAAATCCACTACTTGGCATCTACCCAATTGTCCAGAAAAAAGGACATACTAAAGCCACTAGCACAATGATGCTCATTGCAGCACTATTTACCATAGCAAAGATATGAAACCAACCCAGATGCCACTCAGTAGATGACTGAATCAAGAAGATGTGGTACTTATACACAATGGAATGCTATGCTGCCATCAGAATGAATGACATCGCCCCATTTGTAAGGAAATGGAAAGACTTGGAAAAATTCATATTAAGTGAAGCAAGCCAGACCCAAAGAAACATAAGCTCAATGGTTTCCCTCATTTGTAATAATTACTTCACATCTAGGACTCTCCTAGCAGAGGATTACAATAACTCAAAAACCTAGGTATATAAGGTCATATAGGATGAGACTAAATGAAAGGATCTCTAGGATATGGGAACAAGAGCTATATCTTGTGTCATCATTGCTCTTAATCTTGTGTGATTTTTGTCCTTAATCTACTATGTTATTTCTCATCTCTTATTTTGCCCTTTGGTTAATGTCAGATTGTTACTGTATCTGATTTTTTCCCTGGCATATTGTATATATGTTTATTTGTTTATGTCAAATAGGAAAGGGAAGGGGGGAAACAAGATGATTGGGAAGGGGAGGGGAGAGGGAACTGGGGACAAAAACATGTGGAGTGGAATAAATGTGTGAGAAGTAATGCAGTCCACTACCTGTAAATGTAATTGTAACCCCTCTATACATTGCCCTGAAAATATAAAAGAGACTATAAAAATATCTGTAGAACATGAGGCTGGATGATGGAAACAACCAGATGCCCTACTACAAAAAATTTGATTAACGCACACACACACACACACACACACACACACACACACACACACACAATGGAATGATACATAGCCTACCGACAAGATAAAATAATGGCATTCTCGGGGAAGTGGATGAAAAGGAAAAAAATCATATTAAGTGAAGTAAGCCAAACTCAAAGGAACATAGGCCCAAGAGTCTCCCTCATTTGTCAAATTCAGTAGAAACCTAGGGCTCTGCTACCAGAGATTTACAATAGAACAAAATCTAGAGACATCGTCACAAATAGTATGACACTAAATGTAAGGACCTCCAAGATGAAGAAACAAAACTCATATAATGAGTGATTGTTGTCCTTAATGAACTATGTGATCTCTTATCTCTTTTGCTATCCCTTGGTTATATCATATTGTTACAATATTTCACCTTGTTTTCTGATATATTTCATACGTGCCTAATTGGTTATTTGAAATTTGATAGGGAAGGGGGGAAATGAACATGAGTGGGGTAGGGGAAGGGAAATGGGGACCATATCATTACATGGGGTATCAAAGTTTGAGAAGTAATGCACCTTCTATCTGGTGAATATAATGTAACCCTTCTATAAATTACAATAAAAATAAATACATAAAAAGAAGACATGCACAGAAAAAATAATAATGGCATTTTTGGGGTAGTGGATGAAATTAGAGTGAATCCTGTTGAGTGAGATAAGTCAAGACCAAGGAACAAAAGGTACATGGTATCCTTAATATATGGATATTAGTTTCAAACAGTAGTAGAGTGATGATTGAATAGTTGATACCCAAAGTTCTGGACATAATTTTGGAGATATAAATATAACTACATAGACATAAAATCTAGGATAGACTATACACTCTATAGACATGTGTTTTATTATAGATTAATCTGTATCTATGACATACGAAGACTCAGCTTAATTTTTACTATATTCTAAAATTTACGTGCCAGTGATTATATAGCGATGGCCTTCTTGAATACTTGTTGGTTAAACATGACATTTGAAATACGATGTAAAATTCAATGTTATTAAATTTTTTTAAAAAAAGAGGCTAGAAGTGACTTCCACTACTGTACTTGCTTTAAGTGGTACAGAAATTTTCTTAATGAATCAAGGGGTTTTATTACATCTTTATGCAATTATTTTAGTTCTGAGTGTTCTACACTCAATGATACTTCTGGAAAGATAATATAGCTGACTGTGTAGATGGTATGAAGACATACTGGCCTAAACGTAGAATAAAGCATTGGTAAGTGGCTGTTAGCTGTCCAGATTCTACTGGAATATGTGGAATGAATGTATTAAGCACAATGCAGGCTCTTAGTCAGGTCAGGATCAAGATTATGTGGTTCCATGAGATGAATGAGGAAAGATCAGAAAAATCTACTAAGATATCCAGATATACTTTTGAAACTAAGGTATCTGGACTCCTTTTTTTTTCTTTCTTGGTGGGGAGGTTGAACTTTGGACCTGGGCAAGGTCTCTTAGTTCTTTTTCCTCAAGGCTAATGCTGTACCAGTTTTAGCCACAACTCCACTTAGTTTTTGGGTGGATAAGTGGAGAGAAGAATCTTACAGTTTTTTTTCTTTTCGTTTTTTTGCTTGCAAAGGCTTTGAATCACCTTCTCCCTGGCTAGTAGAATGACAATTATGACCCTCCAGCACCTGGCTAGTGATTTTTTGAAAATTGGACTTTCTTCCAAATCACGTAACTGGTTCCTAGCAAAGTTTTGAAGCCTGACTTAAATGTGACAGATTTTTGTCACTTGGAGACACTCTGTGCTGAACGTTAGAAATCTACCAGCTGAGTCACTGTGGCACTTCCAGTTTTTGTTTATGTGGTGCTGAGGAATGGAATCCAGGGTTTCATACATGCTAGGCAAGCTACATTTTCAGCCCAAGGTTTTATGTTTTGTTTTTTCAGTGTTGTTGCTTCTAAGGTACTGTATGATGTTCTGTCATTTTCTTTGCTTTTTACCTCTTTTCTTCTTTTTCCCTTTAGTTTTCTTCTCTGTAGTCACTGTGTTGAATTCGGGTACCCTGTGTCGCGTACATAGGTTTATGTGATTTGGGAAAGGGAAAGGGTAATATAAAATGGTAAAAAAAAAACAGAGGAAAAAATGTGTACCAATTGAATAGTGATATTCGGAAGATACTAAACGGAAATGAACTGAACAATCTGGGTGGAGAGGGGGCTGAGGGTAGGAAAACAGAAAAAAATGAGGGAGGGGATAACAATTTTCTTAAGAAATGTGTCATTACTTATGTATCCGTATGCCAACTATATATTGCCTTAACAAAAAAAATAACTTAAAAAATAATTTAGCCCGGTATGGTGGCTCACACTTGTAAATGTAGCTACTCAAGAGGCTGGGATCCAAGGATAGCAGTTCAAAGTCAGCCTGGGCACTGAAGTCCGTGTGACTCTTACCTCCAATTTACCACCAGAAACCCAGAAGTGGCCCTATGGCTCAAGGGATAGGGCAGTAGTCTTGAGCTGAAAAGCTCAGTGACAAGACCCAGGTGCAGAATTGCAGTCCCATGACTTGAATGATGAATGATACTAGCCAGGCTCTGTGCGCTCACACTTGGAATCCTATCTACACAGAATCAGGTTTGAATCCAGCCCAAACAAATTGCATGATATTCTGATTTAGAGTTCATTACCAAAACTCTGGAAGTGGAGCTGTGGATCAAGTGGTAGAACACTAGCCTGAAGCAAAAAAAAACATTTAAGGACAGTCCCCAGGCCCTGGGTTCAAGTCCCAGGACTTGCATAAAACAAACAAAATGTGACGCTGAGTCCTCCATCATTTGGTGTTATAGTTCAATATTCTTGATATGCGTCTTAGAAATTAAGTCCCTAGAAAATACTCTCCCCTGAAATTCTGCTTCATAGCTCATTCATAGAATTTCAGTATCATTACTATCACCTTCCAGTTAGCACAGCAGTCTACTACTGAAAATTTGAAGAAAACTTTTGAGTAATCCTAATAAATCTGTGTATCAACTGCACACACATCAAATCAGCAGCAGCTATGTTCTACTATTATCTAAATGTATTTAATCCCTTCTTGAGTTAATGAGCCTTAAAGAGTAAAACATATGAAATACTTATGAAACCAACAGTCACCATTCTTCTACCTAATATTGTAATATAAGTTTATAAATGCAAGGACTATTCTGAAGTGTGCAGAAGATAGCTTCTAATTATAATATTCTCATGAAGTATAGTTTTTAAGAAACCTTTTGCTTGCTTTGGGAAAGCAAAGGCAAGGAAAAATGATATAGGTAAGTTCCCCATTTATCAGCAGTAAAATACTATTGGGTTTAGATCAACTTCATTCATTCCATGCTGATGAAACAAATATTTGCAATTCCTGAGGCCAATCACTTCATTGTGATGCACAATCAGCCAGCTTAGATCAATCTTCCAAAAAAGGAAAGGAACAAATGAGAAGCAATTAAGGTTTCCAAAATGAACCAGGTGGTGGTGGAAGCTCACACTTGTAATTCTATCTACTCAAGGCCTGAAATCCAAGGATGTGGATAAAGTCTGTCTGGGATGGAAATATTCCTGTCTGAAACATAATCTCTGTTATCACAGCCCAGCTGATACACTCTGCCCAACAGGTTCCAAACACCAAAGTCCATCTCCTATCTGAAATTCTAGCAAACGTACTCACACATAATTTCCTCTTTGGGAGATAGTTGAAACATGTACCAGAAACATTTCCCTGGCTTCAGAGTGGAAGTGGAAATATATACTCACTAGAAGCCCATCTAGTAAATTACAGTCAATCATCTTTCCTCAAATCTTGTTAGTTAAATTGAACAATGAGTGTTTGGATCAGAAGTGATGTGTATGAGCATACAGGTTGTAAAAGTACTGTAATCCTAGCAACTCAAGATAAGCTGAGACCTGAGGATTCCAGTTTAAAATCAGTCATGCAATAAATTCCATGAGATTTTTACCTGTAATTAACCAGCAAAAAACAGAACGTTGATTTGTGCTTAAAATGCCACAGGCCTAAGTTTTGCATAAAAGTGCTAAGGGGCAGCATCCAGGATGCCCACTCTCTCCACTCCTTTTTAACATAGTACTAGAATTCCTAGGCTGTGTAATAAGGCAAGAAGCAAGCATAAAGTGGATCCAAGTAGGGAAAGAAGAAATAAAACTATCCCTCTTTGCAGATGACATGATTCTGTATTTAAAGGATCCTGTACACTCTACTCCCAAGCTCCTTGAGCTGATTCGAAGCTTTGGAAGGGCAGCAGGCCATAAAATCAACCCTCAGAAATCAAATGCCTTCCTTTACGAAAACAGTGAGAGGAACGAGGCAATAATCAGGAAAGAAACTCCTTTCACAATAGCCTCAAAGAAAATAAAGTACCTAGGAATTAGCTTAACTAAGAATGTAAAGGACCGTTTAGATGAAAACTTTAAAACCGTAAAAAAGGAAATTAAACAGAACTAAGGAAATGGAAAAACCTCCCTTGCTCCTGGATTGGAAGAATCAACATTGTGAAAATGACAATCTTGCCAAGGGCTATCTACAAATTCAATGCAATACCCATCAACATCCCAATGTCATTCTTTAAAGAAATTGAAGAGGCAATTCAAAATTTCATATGGAATAATAAAAGTCCCAGTAAGCAAAAACACTTCTTAGCAGAAAGAACAGCGCTGGAGGAATTTCAATTCCAAACTTTAGACTCTATTACAGAGCTATAATTCTCAAAACAGCTTGGTACTGGCACAAGAACAGGCCTGAAGTCCATTGGAATAGAACTGTGGACCCAGATATTAAACCACAGACCTATGGCCACCTAATCTTTGACAAGGGAGCCAAAAAAATAGAATGGAAGAAAGATAGCCTCTTCAACAAGTTGTGCTGGCAGAACTGGTTAAGCACCAGCAGAAAACTAAAGTTGGATCCTTCTTTGTCACTTGCACTAGAATAAACTACAAATGGATCAAAGACCTGGAGGTAAAACTGACACACTGAAAAGTTTACAGGAAGGAATAGGAGATACAATAGGCATCCTTGGCACAGGTCGAAACTTTCTTCATAAGGACCAAGAATCACAACAAATCAGAGAAGGGCTGGATAAGTGGGACTGCATTAAACTGCAGAGCTTTTGTATGGCAAAGGACATAGCTAGTAAACTAAGCAGGAAGCCTACAGAGTGGGAGAAGATCTTCACCAACCGAACAATGGACAAAGGCCTCATATCTAAAATATATCAACAACTCAAAAAATTGAATCACTCCAAAACTAACCTCCAAAGTAACAACCATCCCATTAAAAAATGGGCCAAAGACTTAAAGAGAGTCTTCTCTGAAGAAGAAACAAAAATGGCCTATAGACACATGAAGAAATGCTCAACATGTCTGGTCATAAAAGAAATGCAAATCAAAACAACTCTGATTCCACCTCACTCCAGGTAGAGTGGCCAGGATCAGGAAAATGAATGGAAACAGATGCTGGAGGGGATGTGGCCAGGAGGGATCACTACTACACTGTTGGTGGGAGTGCAAACTCGTTCAACCACTATGGAAAGCAGTGTGGCAGTGCCTCAAAAGCCTAAACATAGAACTCCCCTATGACCCAGTAATTCCACTACTTGGCATTTACCCAACCACCCAGAAACAAGGACATACTAAACCCACTAGCACAACAATGTTCATTGCAGCACTATTCACCATAGCAAAGATATGGAACCAACCCAGATGTCCCTCAGTTGATGAGTGGATCAACAAGTTGTGGTATTTGTACACAATGGAATTCTATGCTGCTGTCAGAAAGAATGACATTGCCCCATTTGTTAGGAAACGGAAAGACTTAGAACAAATCATATTAAGTGAAGTAAGCCAGACTCAAAGGAACGTATGCTCAATGGTTTCCCTCATTCATCATAATCAGTAGAAATCTTGGGCTGTACTAGCAGAGATTTGCAATTGAGCAAAATCTTGATACATAAGGACATATAATGTGAAGCTAATTGAAAGGACCTCCAGGATAGTGAAACAAAAGCCATATAATGAATGATTGTTGTCCTTAATGTACTATGTTGTCTCTCATCTCCTTTACTGTCCCTTGGTTATCTCATATTGGTATAGTATCTCACTTTGTTATCTGATATCTTGAATTTATTTGTATTTGGGTATTTGAAATTTGATAGGGAAGGGGGGAAAACCAAGACGGGAGGGGGGTGTGGGGGGGGAGGGAAACAGGTACCAAGACCTGTGAAAGGGTATCAATGTATGTGAATTAATGCACCTTCTATCTTGCAAATATCATGTAACCCTTTTACTAATTACAATAAAAAAATCTAAAAAAAAAGAATTATGAAAAAAAAGAAAAAGAAAAGGAGAAAAACTTCAGCCAGGGGTCTCCATTCCCCTCTGAATTCCAGGATGAAATGCAAATTCCAGTTGAATTGCTACTTGTTTCTGACCCATTCAGCATTAGCAGCTGGACGTACATATCAGAAAGAAAATAATATAAGGATAGAAATGTATCTCCAAGGTACAGCATGTACTCACTTATGAAAGGCCCTAGGTTCAATCTCTAGCACATCTCCAGCACAGAATGTTTTTTTTTTATTTTTTAATTTGAAAAAGGCAATGATGTAAAACATTATATTTGGCTTCTAAATCTAATTTAAATAGTCAAGATTTGGGCTGAATCAAAAGTTAAAAAAATACCTAATCTCTGCAGTTAGACCCAATCTTCTAGATTTTTTATAAAGATAAGGAAAATGTCTAGATAAATACCCTACATGGCGTACAGACACATGAAGAAATGCTCAACATGTCTGGCCATAAAAAAAATGCAAATCAAAACAACTCTAAGATTCTACCTCACTCCAGTTAGAATGGCCAGGATCAAGAAATCTAATAACAACAGATGCTGGAGGGGATGTGGCCAATAGGGATAACTACTACAGTGTTGGTGGCAGTGCAAACTCCTTCAACCACTATGGAAAAAACAGTATGGCATTCTTCAAAAGGCTAAACATAGAGCTCCCCTATGAACCAGAAATTCCACTACTCAGCATTTACCCTCTTGTCTAGAAACAAGGACATACTAAATTCAGTAGCACAACAATATTCATTGCAGCACTATTTACCATAGCAAAGATATGGAACCAGTCCAGATGCCCCTCAGTTGATGAGTGGATCAACAAGATGTGGTATTTATACACAACGGGTATTTATACACAACGGTATCCTATGCTGCTGTCAGAAAGAACGACATTGCCCCATTTGTAAAGAAATGGAAAGACTTTGAAAAAATCATATTAAGTGAAGTAAGCCAGACCCAAAGGAACACAGGCTCAATGGTTTGTCTCATTTGTCATTATCAGTAGAAACCTTGGGCTCACCTAACAGATTTACAATAGAGTAAAATCTCGATACATAAGGCCATATAATATGATGCTAAATGAAAGAACCTCCAAGATATAGAAACAAAAGCCATATAATGAGTGATGGTTGTCCTTAATGTACTATGTTATCTCTCATCTCTTTTTCTGTCTCTTGGTTAACTCATATTGTTACAGTATTTCACCTGATTGTCTGATATATTGTATATATGCATATTTGGTTATTTGAAATAGGATAGGGAAGGGGGTAAAACAAGATGAGGGTTGGGGGTGGGGAGAGGGAACTGGGGACCAAGACATGAGAAAGGGTATCAATGTTTGTGAAGTATTGCACTTTCCATCTGGTGAATATAAGGTAACCCTTCTATTAATTACAATAAAAATATATTAAAATAAAAAAGAGACACATCTTACCCAAAAACAATCATCTTTTGAAAGTGAGAGGTTGGAATAAACTCTATCAAGCTAACTGCCCCCATAAACAGGCTGGAGTTGCCATCCTCACATCAGATACAATAGACTTCAAACTAAAATTAGTAAGAAAAGACAAAGAAGGTGACTACATACTACTAAAGGGATCTTTCCTCCAGGAAGACATAACGATCCTAAATATTTACACACCCTTTTGAAGATTCTCAAAAGATTGAAGATTCTGCCAGTGTAAGTTAGATTCCGGCATTGATATTAAATAATGCAACGAGTAGGGATTTATATTTGAAATATCACTGTTGACAAAATCTAACACACATTTGCTTAGTATTTGCTTTTGATTTCCCAAGAAGTTCAGTACAAGCTAACATGTGTGGCATATATCGACTGGGAGAAATGATTCAGAATATGTGACTCATTTGAACAGGAGTCAGTGAAAAGATACAGAAGCAGGATACCCATATTGTGATAATTTGTATCTTTTGCATATTTTGTGTTTGTTATTAATTCCATTTGTAGTGTACATTTCTAGGTAAAAACTTCTAAAATGTTTCCAAACAATTTGTTATTTCAACAGCCATAAAAGACATTTATATGCCTGATAAAATTCACAGAATCCAAATTTTTCCACATTATTTTTTGTTTTTTGTTTTTTTTTGGTGGGTCATAGATCTTGAACTCAGCCTGGGCACTATCCTTGAGCTCTTCAGCTCCAGGCTACCACTTTACCCTGGAGCCAAGCCCCACTTCCCACCAAGTGAGCCACCACCCCATCATGCTCAGCTTTCTGTTTTTTTTTAAACAAGCCCTTTGGCTGGAACTCGGTCTGAGCAATGTCCTTCAGCTTTCCTCAAGCCTAGTGATCTTCTACTTGAGCCACAGCACTACTTCTGGTTTTTTCTGTGTATGTCGTACTGCGGAATTGAACCTTCGTCTTCATACAAGCACTCTACAACTATGCCAAACTCCCAGCCCCTCCACATTAGTTTTTATGATAGATCTTTCCATGCATCTAGGATGGCTAGAAATCCTTCTTGAGTTTCCCAAGATCAGGGAGTATTGGTGTGTCCCATCCTGTGTGGCTACATAACCATTGTTTCGGGTACAGTTCTCTCTTCATTCTACCTATCTAGATCAATTTTCATCTTCCATGTATAATCATTAAACATTCAGCTCCTGTTCCTCTCTACTCCATTCTCTGGAACCATCGTGCTTTTTGGCTCTAAGGGTTTGTTGATCCTTGGAAGCTCTGGAAGGGAAAACATACGCTAGCTCTTCCTTTATGACTGCTGTATTTTTAGCTGACTGTAATCAAGATTCATCTGTAAAATATAGTAAAATGTTCTTCCTTTTCAATGCACTGTTTTGCATATTTCTATCTTTTGATTATTATTAATAGTTGTGAATGGATTCTCCACATATTTGTTCTAGTCTCCGCTTTCTCTTCCGTTAGGTACAAATCTAGAAATAGAAGTGTTGGACCATATTTCTATGTAATTCTATTTTTAGTACTTTTTTAGCACTCTCCACGCAATTTTTGATTGTTTTATATTCCTTGCAGAACTATTCCAAAGTTCTACTTCTTCTCACTACCTTCCCAGTAATAGTTAGACTTTGAAAGTTGTTTTTTTGTATGCGTGTGTGTGTGTGTTTGTGTGTGTGTATGTGGATCGTTTTGTTTAAAACTATAGTTATATTAACATATTTAAAGTAATGATTTCATTGTAATTTTAATTTTTCTCATGACTGTTAATATTGAACTTCTTTCTACATTTTGAACTACTATTTCTATATATTCTTTTTAGAAAATCCTCTCCAATCTCCAATTTTTCCCTTTTTTTGTGGGGTATTGGGGAAAGTCATGGGGCTTGGACCTTGGGCCGTGAGTTCTTTAGTTTAAGACTATTGTCCTACCCTGAGTATTGCCCCTCAGTTCTTCTGCTCACAGCTCCCTACCCCTCTTCCCATTATATACAGAACAAAGGTCATCCTCAGTCTTTTTGAAAAAGTAAAACATACAATTGAATTTGTAGTATAAAAAAGCAAGAAATAAATTTCTTGCCAGGTGCAGTGACTTCTTTCTGTAATCCTAGCTACTCAGATATCAGGCTGATATCTAAAGATTTGGTTCAAAGCCAGCCTGGGCATTAGAAAGTCTATGAGAATCTCACCTACAGTTAACCACTAGAATATGGGAAATGGCACTGTGGGTTCATAGGTAGGGTGATAGCCTTGAGTTGAAGAGCTCAGGAACAGTGCCCAGGCCCAGAGTTCAAGCCTTACAAATCCCCCAGCCAAAAAAAAGAAAAAAAACTTTCTTCCCCAAGTGACTGTTATGCCAGACATAGAACATTAACATTCTGGGTGTACTTCACAGTACTATTAATTGATACCCTAAGATTTTGCAATATTCTCACAGTACCAGCATATGTAATCATACAATGTAGTTCTTTTTCAATGGAATAATTCCATTTATAACCTAAATCTACTCCCCCGACTTATTTTTGTCGATACCACAATTGCTCTACCATGATATGCCACAAGCCATTAAACATTTTATGGTGGGTAATTGGAAAGGAGTCTCATGGAATTTTGTGCCAGGTTGGCATTGAACCATGGTCCTCAGATCTCAGTCTCCTGAGTAGCTAGGATGACAGGAGTGAGCCACCAACACCTGGCTTGCCTTTTTATTTTTTTGTGGGTCTTGGGACTTGAACTCTGGGCCTAGGCACCATCCCTAAGCTTTTCAGGTCAATATTTCATATAAGTCTAAACATTTAAGTAAAGGAATAAAATTCCAACAAAAAAAGAATAAAATTCCAGACATGGTGTGTTTATAACTCAGTGCTAATTACTTGATGAAAATGTGCCATACCAGAAGCTGGTGTCATTTGATAATGTAGCTGTGGATTTCAGCTGGGAGGAGTGGCAGCATCTGGACAATGCTCAGAGGACCCTGTACAGAGATGTAATGCTGGAGACCTACAGAAACCTGGTGTCCTTAGGTGAGCAAAAGTCAAATTCACTTGCAAGGCCAAGTGCCTTGTTATTTTGCAGATACGTGAATGTTTATCAAACTTTCAATACTATTTAAATGAAAGATTCCAGGCCCCTGAGAAGTATCATTACTTTCTAAAGAAAACCTAAGGTAATTTTGTACTCATTCTTCAGGATACCTTCAGGATACTTTGACAACAGTTCTAAATTATATTTCCTCTAATGGAGATGACATTTCAAACTTACACAGTAATTGTAAGTGGATAAACAATCCAGAATAGAATATATATCATTATTGGAAATAGGATCTACAAATCACTATACAGTGAGTTTATAATGGAAACCTGGCACTAGGTGCAATGTTTCAAGCCTGTAATCTTAAAATATTCAGGAGGAAGAAATCTAAGAATTCTAATTTGAAGCCAGCAATGGCATAAAAATTGCCATGAAACTCTATAACTCCAAGTAACCCCTCAAAAATGTTAGTGGAGTGTCAAGAGTTTTTACTTTGTGGTTGAGTGCTTGCCTAGCATGCATGAAGACCTATGTATGTAAGTGGAGCAGGGACTCAAACTGGTATTTTTCTAGCCTTGAGCAAGACAGCTAAGTTTATGCCATACAAAATGAATCCAGAGCTGGGGAAAAGTAAACCATGGAGCCAGTGAGAAATGAGAAAAAAATTTAATAGATAACGTGTGAGTAGGATGTCTGCGAACTTAAAGCAATGATGACACAGCATAAGCAATAATTCTCTACTGTTTCTAATTTACAGGGCTCTGTGTTCCCAAACCTGTATTAATTGACAAGCTAGAGCACTGTGCAGAACTCTGGATAGGAAATTCCTCTGACAAGAATATCACAGGTGAGTGAATGCATCTTCATATTGATGTTGGAGCCTGAGCCCCATTGGTAAGTTCATGTTGTGATGTACTGAGCTATAATATTCTTAGTTACCCTAAATCCTGTGTGGAACCTATGGAATTCTTTGTGAATGAATCAAGAATCATTTTCTTTTCCCAATCCTATGCTTGGTCTCAGTGCCTGAGCATGGTCCTTGGGTTTTCTCAAGGCTAGATCTCTATTTCTTGAGTCATAGCACCACTTCTGGCTTTTTCTTTGTATGTAGTACCAAGGAACTGAACCAGGTCTTTGTGCATGCTAGCCCAAACCCCCGGCACCAAGAATCATAGGGTGATATAATGAATTCTATGTGGCAGTAGAGTTAAAGTTAGATTTCTCTGTAGAAATCACTGTGAAACAAAATAAAATGAGAAAGCCATAAGCCCGTTTCTCATGCCTGTAATCCTAGCTACTTAGGAGGCTGAGATCTGAGGATCAAGGTTCAAAGACTGACCTTTCACAAAAACACCTTAGACTCTTCTCTCCAATGAACCAATAGAAAATGAGAAGTGGGTTTGAGGCTAAATACATAGGGCAGTAGCCTTGAGCTGAAGAGCTCAGGAAGAACAGCCAGGTCTAGAATTCAAGTCCCATGACTGCAAAACAAGAAAGGAAGGAAGAAAAATGAAAGAAAGAAAGAAAGGAAGAAAGAAAGAAAGAAAGAAAGAAAGAAAGAAAGAAAGAATGATATTTCATTTCTTTAAAACTAAGACTATAAAAGATTGAGCAAACAAGGAATAAGTCAGGGCATTATTCTCTGATAAGGATAATATCTTTTTGCTGGTAGGAAGAGACTGGTATTCAGAACCAGACCTTTCCACCAGAAATTGAGCCTAGTGATAGAGTGCTTGCCTAGCATGAACAAAGACACAGGTATGATTCCTTATTACCACATACACAGAAAAAGCCAGAAGTAATGACTTCATTGGTAGGGTTCTAGTCTTGAGAAAACCCAAGGACAGTAGTTAGGTCCTAAGTTCAAACACAGGAATGGAAGGAAAAAAACAACAACAAAGTTTCAATCAACATAAGAAAATTAACTAGACAATGAGCTGGAGATTTTCTGGTCTTCCATGGTTCTGAGGGACAGGAGTGTTAGAAAAGGAATTTTTATAAGACTTCAAATGGAAAGAAACAAATTTCAAAATTCCCACAAATACCTAAATTGAGACTTTAGTGAGAAGTTGTAACTGAAGGGATGTAGGTGTAAGTCCTTACTCTCAAGAATCGTTTTTGCTTGGAACAAAGACAAACAGACATATAAACCACACTTGTGGCCGCTGAATCTAGAAAAAGTTCGTGTTCCTCACTTAATGGTTAAAAAGCAAACAGCATTGAACCTGGGTAAGGTAATCCTATCTACTACTCAGGACCTGGGACTCTTATCGGTAGTTAACTCTAGAAAACAGGAAGTGGGGCTGAAGCTCAAGGATAGGGGTTATAGTCTTCTGCTGAAGTGTTCAGGGACAGGGCCGAGGTCTATGAACTAAAAAAAAAAGAAAAGAAAAGAAAAGAAAGTTTTAAAAAGATGCAAAACAGCACAATATTTAGATTATATCTCAAAAATAAAAGAAAGTCAGGTATTCATCAATGTATAAACAAAACAGTATTTGAAAAAAAAACAGCTGTAGGTATATTATAGGTAGTACTCAGCTTAAAACTGTAGCAATACATAGTTGGGTAATTTCAATAAATATTTCCTGTGATATAAAAAGAGAAAAAAACACAGAAAAACATTATTGGTCATTGTAAAATATCATTTTCTTAATATGTTAGGGAGAAAAGCATATATTTCTCACAAATCAATTTCCACTTTTATATTTTAAAATATCTAACACTTAGGATGGGAAAGTAAAGTCATTACCTTTACAGTAAGGAATATTTGTATCTCATGTATGTTTGTGTCTTTTTTTCTATGACTCATTTTAGATGTCCAGGTAATGGAAAATGTGTTCAAGACCTGCCAGGAAAGTCCACATGAATGTCTTTGTGAAGTAGCAGTTGCAAGTAGTATCGAAGTGGAGGAAAACGTGAGATTAGCAACAACTTTAAATTTGAGCTCTACACATAATCCAGAGCTGATTAGTAATAACGGTAACAACTTAGGGGTGAGGACTGAGGAGTTCATTAAGTGTCAGAACATGCTTCTGTCTCCTAAGCCTGATGAGATGCATGCTGCATATAGATCTCGTATGTCTCCTGGTCTTAAAAAATCCATCGCATATTCAGAGCATTTTATTCATGATTGTGACAGTCCAAAAGATCTGCAGTATCATAATTCTGTTCTCCCTGCCCAAGAAATTCTTCAGGGAGGGAGGAAAACTGCTAAATGTACTGTGTGATGAAAAATATTGTACTTCACACCGACCATCACTACACATCCGAAAATGTACACAGGAGAGACTCCTCATACATGTAGTGAATGTGAGAAATCTTTCAGTAATGAAATACGCCTTACACTACCTCAGAGCAAATATCCTGAGATATGTGATGCGTACATCAAGTGTGAAAATTAATTTCTGAGAAGTCAGACCTGACGCTCCAACCTCGATCTCCAAGAGAAGACAAACCTTATGAATATGAGGAACGTAATAAAATTTCTGCCAAGAATTCAGCTCTCAGCACACATCAGAGATCTCACTCAGAATAGAAATCTTATGAATGGGATAAATGTGGGAAGACTTTTAGACTGAAATCATACCTCACTTTGCACCAGAGAAGACACACAGAAGAGAAACCTTATGAATGTAACAAATGTGAAAAGTCTTTCACCCAGAAGATACACCTTCGAGTTCATCAAATAACACACACAGGAGAGAAATCTTATAAGTGTAATTAATGTGGAAAGTCTTTCCAAGGGAAGGGAAAACTTCGTGTTCATCAGTGAATACACACAGGAGTGAAACCTTATGAATGTAACCAATGTGTAAAGTCTTTCAGACAGAAATCTTCCCTCAAATTGCATCAAAGAACACACACAGGAGAGAAACCTTATGTGTGCAACAAATATGGAAAGACCTTCAAGTGGAAGTCATATCTTGATGGGCATAATAGAACACACACAGGAGAGAAAACTTATGCATGTAGTGAATGCGGAAACTCTTTCAAATTTAAGATAAAACTCCATGTTCATCAGAGAATATACTCAGGAGAAACACCTTATGAGTGTAACATATGTGGAAAGTCCTTCACACAGAAGCCAAACCTCAACATGCATAAGACAATTCAAACAGGAGAAAAACCTTATGAATGTAACCGATGTGGAATGTCTTTCAAATGGAAGTCTTCCCTCAAATTGCATCAGAGAACACACACAGGAGAGAAACTGTACGAGTGCATCAAATATGGTAAGACCTTCAGATGGAAGTCACATTACAGGAGGCATAACAGAATTCACACATATTAGAAACCTTAGGAATATAACCAAAGTTGAAAGTCTTTCGTCCACTATTCACCCTTCAGGAAGCGTAAGAGAGTTCACACATATGAGAAGCCTTAGCAATGTAATAAATAGGAAAGACTTTTTAGTCTGTGCAAGAAAACTCAGCTTGTGTCACAGAACCAACACAAGATCAAACCCTTAATGAATGTAGCAAATGTTCAGTCTTTTCCCCAGAAGGCACAAGTCAAGATTTATCACTAAACACCCACAGGATAGAATCCTATGGATAAAATGAAAGGGAAATTTTTTTGAAGAACTCATAGTTGAGTTTGCATGATACCACACAGACACAGGATAAAAATCGTATGAATATAAGAATATGAAAATCCATCATGAACGCATGACTAGGTATAAAATGCACATAGGAGAGAAAAACCTTATGAATATTACAAATGTGGAAAGTGTTTGACCTGGAAGGCATACTTCTGTGTTCATCACAAACCTGGTTCCCATAGAAGAAAAGAAAACTAATGAATAGAACAAATATGCAATGACTTTTAATCAGAAGTCAGTCTTCAGTACATTTCAGAACATACACAATAGAGAAATTCTGACTAATGAAAAACATTTAGCTATATATAGAATCTCTGTATATGGGAGCATTAGAGTAAGTCTTCTAAACAAAGTCAACCTTCAGCAAGCATTAAGAGCACTCGCAGAAGAAATAATAGCATGTAGACAAACCTTTGTCAGAAACCTCTAAAAGCTGCCTGTGTGGCTTAGTGGTAGAGTGCTAACCTATCAAGGATGAAGGCCTGGGTTAGATTCCTCAATACTACGTGAAAAGAGCAAGCCAGAAGCAGCACTGTGGTTCAAATGATAGAGTGCTAACCTTGAGCAAAAGTAGCTCAGGCCCTGAGTTCAAGCCTAAAGATTGGAGAGAGAGAGAGAGAGAGAGAGAGAGAGAGAGAGAGAGAGAGAGAGAGAGAGAGAGAGAGAGAGAGAGACAGAGAGAGACAGAGAGAGACAGAGAGAGAGAGAGAGACAGAGAGAGAGACAGAGAGAGAAAGAGGAACTTCTAAATTTTACAGAGATAGAGAAGGAGAGAGAGAAGGAGACAGAAACAAATTTGTAAACTTTACAGTCTTTCTATTTCCTTACAAATTCGTCTATGTCATTCTTTCTGACAGAAGCACAGAATTCCATTGTGTAAAAATCCCATATTTGATCTACTCTTCAACTGACGGGCATCCGGGTTGGTTCCATACCTTTGCTATAGTAAATAGTGCTGTGATAAATGTTATTGTTCTAGTGAATTTAGTATGTCCTATCTGGACGATTGGCAAGTAGTGAAATTGCTGGATCACAGGGGAGCTCTATGTTTCGTCTTTTTGGGATACTGCCATAGTGCTTTCCATAGTGGTTGAACGAGTTTGCAATCCCACCAGCAGTGTAGTAGTGATCCCTCCTGGCCACATCCCCTCCAGCATACGGTATTAGATTTCTGGATCTTGGCCATTCTAACTGTAGTGAGGAGGAAAAGGGAAAGGGGAACTGAAACTTTCTCTCCTTACAGATGACATGATTCTGTATTTAAAGAACCCTATAGACTCTACTCCGAAGCTGTTTCAGCTGATATAAAACTTTGGTAAGGTAGCAGGGTATAAAATTAATCCTGAATGTCAACTGCCTTCCTATATGCCAACAAATGAGAGGAATGAGGCAAGAATCAGGATAGCAACTCATTTTGCTATCAAAGAAAATAAAATACCTAGGAATTAACTTAGAATGTAAAGCACCTTTTTGATGAAACTATAAACCCTGGAGAAGGAAATTAACGCAGAACTGAGGAAATGCAAAAACCTATGCTCCTGCTTTGAAAGAAGTAATATTGTAAAAATGGCAATCTTGATAAGGACTATCTACAAATTCAGTGCAATATTCATCAATATTCCAATGTCATTCTTTAAAGACACAGAGGAGGAAATCCAAAATTTCACTTGGAATAATAAAAGACCCCTTATAGTCTGTCTTCTTGCATGATACATAATGTTTAATCTCACCTTCTCCACCAAAATCTCACCTTTCTCATTGAGACATAGGTGGCCCTGTTTACTAGCAGCAAAGGCTCAAACGCGCAGTTTCAGGTGTCACCACTGCCTCTGTTACTGGGTAGATCCAACTCTGTCATCGATTCTGAGGTCTGCTCTGGGAGTCTTGGTCACAAGTTGTTCTGTGGCATCTGCTGCCAGCCTGTGCCTATTTGCTTCCTTTTCCTCCAGCAGCCTACAACAGGGAATGAAGTTCAGGCGCTGATGCTCTCCTTCATATGTAAGGCAGGATGAGCCCAACCCTCCCTCATCTTCCTCTTCCAAATTTTGGGAAAAAATGTGCTGGCAGAAGTCCTCAGGTGTGGGGCATGGCTGATCCACACTTTTAATCCAGGCTGGTCAGGAGGCTGAGATCTGAGTATGGAAGTGCCAAGTCACCTAGAACAGGAAAGTCTGATAGATTCTTACTACCAAAAATAAAAACAGCTGGGAATGGAGTTTGGGCTCAAGTGGTAAAGGGCTAGTCTTGAGTACAAATGCTTAGTGCCCAGGCCCTGAGTTCAGGCTCCAGCACTGGCAACAACCTCACTTTTGGGAGATTTTAGCTTTATCCATGTAGGCACATCTCACTGGAATCTTTGCTGGTAGAGATAGTCTTCATAATTTTGTCTCAAGGTAAAGGTCCTCCTGGGGTAGTACACAAAAGGTGTCATGGAGAGAGGAGCCCCACTTGCTCCAGGTTTGAAGATGGCATAGGTCAAGCCAGCATGAAGTTGGCACACCAGTCTTTTTCTTAGCACCACATACCAGTGAATGTCAAATGACATTGATTGTTGTGGGATTGTGTGATTGAAGTGCCCCATTAAGGGCAGTGTTAGCACATCCAAACTTGGATACCAGGAATGCTGAAATCTCAAAGCTAAGATTTCTGTTGGCTACAGAAATGCTGGTGTGTCTGTTATTCACTAAAAGATCAGGTGCAAAGATTCTGAAGCTTGATTCCATTTAGTAAAATTATTTTAATGCACTGTATAAGTTAAAACATTTGATAAGAGTCAGGGGTAGTGAAAATATTGTTCTTGAATTCAGGTGTCTGGCAGGGTAATGGGGGGTGTTGGTGGCTAGGACTATGAAGCTGGAGCTGCTATCAAACCATGGATCATGTTCCTCTTTGTCTGGGAGAAATGACTCCAAACATGAAATTTGAATGGTGAGGAAAAAAAGATGATGTACTCAGGAAATTTCTCCTAAACAAATGCTCATGTGGAAGTGGGATGGGGGCTGGGCATATCTGAGGCAGAGCTTAAGGGGGCTTCTCATGCCGTTCAGAACGTTCCTTGCGACTTCAGGCATGCAGCAGGGTGTTTTAGATGGCCATTGTGAGATGGATGGAATAAGACTGGAGACAAGATGAATGCTGGGATCCTGCAATGCTCTTGCATGAGTGGCTGGTGGCTCACCTGAAAGAACTAATTATGTCTAAAAAAGAAATCAGGAATTAGTTTTGATTAGATAATACCTGTAATCCGAGGCATAGTCAGGATCCTGATCTTAGTATTGTGGTTTAAAACCAACCCAGCAAAGGGAAAAATGCATGAGACTCTTACTCCCAGTTTAGAGCAAGAACAAAGATTGAAGTATAGCTGTGGCTCAAGAGCTAGAGTGCTACCTTGAGCAAAGAAAAGCTAAGAAAAAGCTCCAGGTCTTGAGTTCAAGGCCAGGAATGAAAGAAGGAAGGTAAAAAAAGGGAAGTATGTGAGGAAGGGAAATATATAAATGAAAGAGAGAAGGAACTAGAAATTTAAAACTAGAGAATATTTAAAAGTCATCAGTCCTTCTAAGAAAAGTGTTGGACTGTGGGTTCTATATGTGGTGAACTGGAAGCCCAGCAGTGACTTGTTAACCAAAGAGTCACCATGATGAGCAAAGGATAGAAATCTGCATGAGCGTCTTAGCGGATGCAGTCACAGAAGAGAACCTCAGCTCCCATCCCATAGTTAGAAGTATATAGAGATGGGGAAGTTGGCATCACCTTGATGTCATTGTGTCCATGGAGACTGGAAGCCATGGCTCTGTGAAAGCACAATGTTCTGGTTACTGAGCTGAGAGGCTGAGGAGAGCCAAGTCCTGGCCATGAAGAAACCAGGGTGGCAGCAGAGCAACTCTGCTGCAGTGTGTGCCTGCTTGTCTGTTCTTATTCTGTGGTGGATCAGGCCGGAGCGGGTGATAGTAACTGTTTTGTGGTCACAAGCCCTTCACCAAGAGCTTCCTGTGGGATCCTCATAAGCTACAGGGTGTCTGGTGGTGGGATGAGTGTGGGGTGGAAGTGACAGAGGGATGGACGCATGGCAAGGTGGGTGAAGAGATGAGAGAAATGATGAGATCCCAGTTCATTGGTTTCCAAGGTTAATGTGTGGGAGGTAGAGAGGCATGATGGAGGAAAGATGGTGACAGAGTGAGGCCATCTGTAGTGCCAGCATGGCCATCATCAGAAGCCCATAGGCAGCTTCCTGATCCCTCACTTGTCCTGCTGCTTGTGGAGGGAATGTCACATGTACCCAGAGCTAGGGGTGGGGAAATGTTAGTAGCACCTGGAGAACCATTGGCCTCTACCTGGGTGAGGGGTGTTTATGGCTCCCATGCTGGGTGGCCTGATAGCTACGGAACAGATCTCTCCTTAGCTACTATAGTCAGTGGCTGCTCTCCATCTAGGGTTAGGGCACCTGCTCAGCCATCAGGACACCCCATGCCAAGACAGAGGCCTACAATTCAGATGGCAGCACAGGGGTGAAGATGATCTCACCGTAGCCCTAGTTACATGGCTGTCCTGCATGCAGGACAGGATGAGCTGGGGGAAGATGTTCTCTGTGTTTTTCCACAGCCTATCCCGGGCTCCTCTTGTGTCTAATTAGACCAAGAGAGTACCAGGTTCCCTCTCATAGTCCTGGTTCGTTTTCTTTTACAGTCATGAGGCTTGAACTCAGGTCCTGGGTACTGTCCCTGAGCTCTTTTGCTCAAGGTTGATGCTCTACCATTTGAACCATAGTGCCATTTTCTGCTTTTCCTTTTCATGTGGATCTCTGATATCTCCAGTGCTGTGCCTGCAGGGAGGCAATCACCCCAAAGACAGAGCCACCTCTGCCGTGACTGTGACTGCCTACAACCCTCACACCCACTACTTGCACACCCCTCGACTCCAGTTTTAGCTCCTCTTGGACTGGGAGTCCAGCCTACCCCTTCCTACACTCACACAGGGTCTACAATTGTCTTCCCAGGGTCCTTTCTTCTGCCAGCCAGAGTACAAACTGTGCACATCTTGAGGATCACAGAGCTCAAAGCCAAAGGCTGAGATGCAGAAGGGGGTGACCCAGTAGCTGCACAGGGCCCATGGATCATCCTGTGCATCCCCCAGCCTGTGACTTCCCCCACCCACTTGGCAGGGAAGTTCCATGCCCACATCCTGATCCCTGGTCCCCTCCAATTCCATTCTCCCTTGGATTTTGCAGACTGTCTACCATCAGGATCTAAAATTCTATTCATCACTTTATGTCCTTATCACTGATTTGCTACTTTGGCAGGATCTCCCCGTGCCTGGAGAGTGGGCATGTCATGTACTCTCTGTGGAGAAGTTGCCCCAGGAGAAGAAATATGCACTTCATGTGAGTGTTGGACAGTGCAGGAGGGCTCCCAAGATCAGAAGCTACAGGAGGGGTGCAGATGGGGGAATGCTAGGGGCCCCAGGGGACAGTGGGAGTTAGGGCACAGTTGGTTCCTTCTGTAGGGTTGACAACGCTTCCCAAAACCAACAGAATGAGGTTCACATTACAGATATCAGAGACAGTGCAGATTGCCAATGGGCGCAGGGGTCACTGTCACCCCCAGATGCTGGCTGCATGCTGGGATGCACGCAGAGATGGTTTCAAGATCAGATAATGAGGATGTTGCAGGGTGTAACCATTCTTTTCAAATGGCTCTCTACCTATCTTGAGCTTCATCTCTATCTTTGGCTTTTTCTTGGTAGTTAACTGGAAATGAGAGTTTCATGGACTTTCCTTTCTGGACTGGCTTCAAACAGAAGCTATGCACAGTTTTCAAACCATACCCTACTGAAGAAGGGAAGCTTGATCTGGTGCTTAACTGGGTTGCACTTTGGCTCCGTTTGCTATGCCTCACGGGAGGGGCTCATCATTTGTAGACTAAGATCTCATGACCTTCAAAGCCAAATGCTACCTGAAAGTTCAGGGTCCCAGCCTATGTGTTGGGCCTGGGTGAATACATTCTCTGTTATGCTGGGTCGTCAACCCATGTTTTAAGCTGGAAGTAGGCAGTGCCACATTTGATAAGAACATCTGCCAGAGATTGACACCTCATGAAAGCAGACTCTAAATTTGTATTCCATTTCCTGTGGTGGAGAAATCCCCTCCAAGTTAGACAGGCTCACACCCCACTGCAGGTCACACTCCTAATGCACCCTTGAGTGTCCTCATGGTATTGGGATCTAAGTTTTTAGGGAATGCTGGTTTAGTCCATGAATTAGCTGGACAAGTGATGACAAACGTGTTGTGGATTAACATGAGAACAATTTAAGAAGCCCTGGAGGAGCATCAACCTGATCCTCTGTGGTGCTATAAATCTGATAGGATGTTCCAGACTGAGAAACAATCACATGGCTTTGTGTTTGGCATCCAGACAAGTGAGTGCATGTCTTAGCTGTCAGCCAATACAGAGGAGGACATGAATAAGTGGGTGGAAAACATCTGTCAGACCCCTGTCTGGGGGCAGGTGGAGAGAACATAGGAAGGTAAATACCATGGCTGTGGTGGGGCCAAAAAAAAGGGTAAAAGAGGCAAAGGAACCAGGTACTGATAGCTCAAAACTGTCATCCTAGCTACTCAGGAGTTTGAGATCTGAGGATCACAATTCAAAGCCAGCCCAGGACAGAAACTCCATGAGACTCTTATCTGCAATAAACTACTGAATGCAAGAAGCTCAAGCTCAGTGACAGCATCCAGGCCTAGCGTTCAAAATCCAGGACCGGCAGAAAAAAGTATCAAAGGACAAGAAGCTGGCCAAAAGTTAGAGGGACTCTATCTTGACAAACAATACAATGGTAAGTTGCACTCAGAAGACTTGCACAAAATCTGGAAATGCCTGAGACCTATCTATGTATGTTTCCTGTTTGTCTAAATACATATGTTTATGCATTTATATATTAGTATAGAGAGACAGATCAATACATATGACTATACATATATACATAGCCAGACACTTATGGTTGGGTGGTATACTGTGTGAGAGTTTTCTTTCTGTTTTGTGGATGGCTATCTCTATTTAAGAAAGATAGAAAATATGTAAATATCTTTAAAAAAACTTGATAAAATATAGAGAGTCATAAGCTCTTGAGGGAATCTGAAATGACAAGATTATTCACAGGCACGTTTATCCTTATGGATTCCTCAGCAAGTTTTAATTTTTTTCATTATTTTCTTTCTTTTTTTGAACCAGTGCTAAGGATTTCTCTCAGGGACCAGGTGCTGCCAATTACTAATTTTCTCATGGCTGGTACAAGAGGAACTGAGCCACAGTTCCACTTTTGCCTTATTTATTCGTGCTTAACTGAAGATAAAGATTTCTATCAGTGACTTTCTCTCAGGGCCTGGATTCTAACGAGGATCCCCAGACCTCTGCCTTCTCTATAGCTACAATTAACAATATGAGAACCCAGCACTGGGTTCCAATGCACAAGGCAAGAAAGTGAGTGAATCTCTCAACTCCAATTAGCTATAATAAGCTAGAAGTGAAAGACCAATACCTTTGAGGAAAAGATGCTGAGGGTTATCACACAGGCCCTATGAGTAAGCCCTAAACCGTGTACACATGTGTGCATGCACACATTGGCAGGTACACACACACATGCACACACACAATATCTCAGGCAATATTGTATTTTGAATTAATATCCAAAGATTGGACAAGAGGATAGCAAGTAATAAAATCTGTTTTTCTTGTCTACATTGAGGGAAAGGGATAAGTCACAAGATGCAGAAGTGAAGAATTCAGAGGCAAATGCTGTGAGTGAATAACTTGTAAAAAGCACATTTCTTTTCTTTTCTTTTCTTTTCTTTTGTTTTTTTCTGCCATTCCTGGGGCTTGAACTCAGGGCCTGAGCACTGCTCTTGGCTTTTCCCAAGTCTAGCCCTCTGCCACTTGAGCCACATTGCCATATGGATTTTTATATCTGTGTGATATTAAGGACTCAAACCTAGATCTTCATGGATGCTAGGCAAGCACTCTACCATGGGCCAAACTCTAAACCCCGATAAAGTATTTATAAATAGTCATCATCATCATATCAAAATATCCTTTCTCCTACAAAGAATGAACACTTCTCTATGTCTGTAAGACTTTTTTTATATCACCAATGCTTCTGTGATTTTCCCACTTGCATTTTTACAGATGACAGCACAGATATTCATCAGGAAGAAAAATAGATTAGGATCCATAAACCTAACAACGTCCTAGTAGATTGAAGTGAAAAATATGTGCAAGATGGCCTGGGTGTTTCATCTATTTGTAGAGTGCTTGGCTACCACACAAAAAGACTCCGGTTTGATTCTGCAGTACCATATACATAGAAAACGCTGGAAGTGGTGCTGTGGCTTGGTGGGACAGCTATAGCCTAAAGAAAGCCTAAGAACAATGGTCACGCTCTGAGGTCAAGTCCCAGGACTAGCAAAAAAAATGTGCAAGAGGCAAAATGCAAGCTAAGAAGGCACTGTGAAGCAAAATGTCTTGTGAAGGGTAAGGGGAATAGTGACAGTTAAGTTTGGATCTTACCTAAGAAAGGCTCCTTGAGCCTGAGACCAGGCTAGCACTCACGCCTAGTTATTGACTTGGGATTTGAACAAAAAGGTGTGCTGTTTACTACATCCATATGTGAGGTGGGAAGGGAGATTCAGCCTCCAGTATGTTTTTGGGGAGGTCTTCTGTGAGCAAGGAGCTTTGGTCATTGGGCCTTGAAAGGTGACCCTACCTCCCTCACAATGGAACAGAATATGGAACCCTGGTAACCATGCCACTGTATGTGACAACCAGCTCAAGCCAGCTCCCTTGGCCTGTGGCTCAGGAACCAGAAAGATATTGCTGTGCTGTTGCCAAAGATCAGGAGGCTCGCATCTCAGGCATGAGAGATATGGATGTCTCAATTGAAGAAGTAGATGCTGGATCAGTGCCAAGCCAAAATTCCAGTATATCAGGCATTTTTCTAGGAAGAAAGCCAGGAAACTCCAGGGCAACTCAGATGAGGTATATTGAGAGGAAACCTATTTGAACCCATCATCCTGCCCACACACTACAACCTTCTTGTGTGCTTTCAAGTGATATACTGAGATTAAAGTGTGTCATTTCCAATTTACTCTATTCCAATTCCTCAGTGTGAAGTGTGGTCCCATTCCTACGTTTGAAATATCCACTGTTTTGCCAACACAGTGTGATGGTAAGTCAGCTCAGACTCTGAATGAGCCTTGTAACCTATGGATCCTGGAGGAAGGCTTGTTGGAGATGCTGCTGACAAAGCTGATCCCTGCCTACCAGAAAGGTGATCTCTTTTATGTGGGAAACTTCCTGCACAATTTCAAATAGTGGAGGACAATGTAGTAGTTGCTGGAAATTCTCTTGAAAAAGTGAGTGTTCCCCCTCCAAACCCAGGTTTGCTTACCCCTCCTGGCCAAGTCTTGGAATACTTGGCTCCTCTCTGAGCCTGTTTGGTTCACTGGGGTGTTCACAGGGGAGCTAAGCATGATACAAGTGCACAAACTACTTTATTATGACTGGGACACCATGCCATTTCATTTCCCTCACAAGCTACTGGAGTCTCAACAGTGTGCTTACTGAGAAGTTGGATTTCAGGCATGAGTAAGTGGCTCCCAACTGCAGCCCTCACCTAGGTGACATCCTAGGAAATCCCATTTCCCAGTAAGAAATGAGGTGTCAGTACTAATGGCGGAGGCCTCTGAAATAATGGAGTCAGAGGAAAAGCTGGGGGCTGAATCACTTTTGAGCCATCAGGGAGGGCTTGTGATAGCTTTGCCTGTTAGAACCTGAAAGCATTTCCATTTTGGTGTGTGGTACAGTGCTGCCACTTGAACCTGAACCCAGGTCTAAATGCCATCCCTTTGGTGTTCAAAAATTAGCACTGTACCATTTGAGTCATAGGTCAACTTCTGGCCTTTTGCTGCCTAATTGAAGACAAGTGCCTTTAGACTTTTACTGACTAGACTGGCTTTCCACTGTGATCTTCAGAGCTCAGCCTGCTGGGTGGCGAAGATTAGAGGAATGAGCATTTAGTTCTTTATTTAGAGCATTCACTTATTGATTTATTTAGAGCATTTACTTAGTTAATTTAAGGTGCGTTTACTTTGGACAGATGCATAGAGGCCTCTCTCAGAAGCTTCTGGAAGTGGGGTGTAAAAGTCATCCTGTTCTCGAGTGTCTCTTACCCCCCTCCCAGCACATAAGTGCACATCTCTGCAGGACAGCCACAGCATTAGAGTCCTTCAAGAAAGGGGCTTTGGTAGAAGGCTCAGGATGGAGAGAGAAGGCTCTCACTTTCCTTGTACCGAATGTGCCCACAGCATCATGTGTTCCATCTATACGATGTGAATGGACTTCTACCCCAGTGATTTCTACGAGTTCAAGAACTGCCACATCCTGACACAACTCAAGCTCTATATGAGGCTCCACATGCCGGCTTTGGACCTGCTCTTCTAAACACATACTTTTTGACCAGCTGGAGGAATGTGCGACCAGTAAGACCAAGAAAAAGTAGAAGTCCTGGTGTGGGTGCCTCAGAGCCTGTGAGTAGGAAGCCCATGTGGTCTAGATATTGGTTGGCCCTTACTTCTACAGAGCTTGGCAAAATGCCCTTTATGGGTGATGTCAGCCAGGTAATGTCTGCCCTCTGAAAGGACTCGGGAATAAGCACTCATTAGAAAGACCCTACACCTCCTCAGAGTTCAGTCCAAACTCCAATTCTACAGGTTCCTCCATTGGAGCCTCATGGAAGTTGAGTGACACTTCAACTTGCAGAGTCTACTCTGTCCACTCTATCAATTTCCATTCTTAGGTTTGGGGCATCGTGGAAGAGCTTATCCTGAACTCGGAATGAAAAACCCACCAATGGAGCTGGTGACTGATGGAGACAGAGAATCATCACTGCACTCCAGAAAGCATGGGCCTTCTGTAGAAATTACCAAACAGGTTTAGAGTCCTGTGGATATACCTTTTGCTCTGAAACCTATGTGTGACACAGTTGAACCTGCAGATACTATGGAGGAAAAAAATGGCAGCCAGATTTCCTTCCGTTTCGTTTCACACTCCTCCCAGAGTCAGTCCATCTGAGTCAGAGTAACACTCCACTTATTGTGCAAGCTGAAGGGGCATACGCTGGGCTCATGGAAAATGTCCCCATGGGAAGCAGCAAGTGTACTCTCAATACTGGATTCATTGGAGGAAAATGAATCCATCCTCACAGAATATCCAGACCCATCCATCTCACTAAAAGAGACTCAATCTCCATTCGACAAACCAGAATCCATCCCCCTCTTAACTCAGGAAGGACATTCTGTTTCTCATGAGGAAGGAGACACTTCTGAGGACTCTGAAGTAGAATTACTGTCTGAAGGCAACTTGGAGGCCAGTCTGGATTTAGAGCTTCCCTGTCCCCTTCCTAAAAAGACATCTCTTTATCTTGCTCTCATGATTCTTGTCAAGTATTCATTGTATTTACTTTGCTAACTATTAAACTCTCATTGTTAATATTATGGTGTGAAGTTCTTCAGTCCTTATTATACTGTGTTTTATTTTCCACTTAGAATGTGAGACCTCAGACACATAGGTCCTGGGTGGGCCAAAAACCAGACAGGTCTGGTCCCATACAAGACAACCTTACTGGATATACAGGGAACTATGAAATGCATGGAATCACCAGGAATCCAGGCCAGGCCTCCATGGAAAGACAAGTCAGCTACCAAAGCTTAAGGACAGAGCAGATGCCTGGAAATGTGTTTTGTCAATTGGGAGAAGTGCCAGAGTAACTGTAATATTATGTGGGACTCTGTTCTGTGAGTTCAAGTCTGTTTATATATCCATTGTGCTTTGTACAAATATTTAAGAAAATTAAAACTCCACAACAGCATCAAAAATCTACTTTGGCTTTGAATGTGGCCTCGTTGTAGAGTGCTCGCCTAGTATACAAGAAGACCTTGATTCAATTCCTCGGCACTGCATACACAGAAAAAGCAGATGGGGCACTGTGGCTCAGGTGTCAGAGTGCCACCCTTGAACAAATGTGGCCAAGGACAGTTCCTGGTCCCTCAGTTCAAGCCCCAGGACTAGCCAAACAAGAAATCATACCATTTTCCACACATTTGGAAATAAATCTGTTTTTATCTAACCCTACTTCTTTTTTGCCAGTCCAGGGTGTATGCCACCAAGCCAAACTACTGGCCCCCAACCTTACTATTTTGAATCATTTAATTTTTTTACATAATCATATTTCATGCTGTCTGTATTAATACCATAAACAGTATGCTTAGTGTAATAATGTTAAAGGTAAAACATAAGAAATTAATAACTAAAATTCCTTTTTTATTAGTTTTATAGCATTACTACAATTTCATGAGAAAAATTACCTAGAATGTTTATTTTAGAGTTAAAGTAATCCATTTTGATAAATATATCAACCTACATCATTAATTTGAACACATTTTAATCTATTTCTTTCAGGAATGAAAATACATATATATTTGTTGTAAATGAAATTTATGACTTGGGGGGAAGGGAAAGAGAAAAGGGGGGAGGGGGTAACAGTGTTTACAAGAAATGTACTCATTACATATGTAACAGCAATCTCGATGTATATCACCTTCACAACAAATTTTTTGAAAAGTACAATAAGTTTAAATGTCTACTTTGGGCAGAGATTTTTTTGCCAGTACTGGGCTTAGACTCACGACCTGAGCACGATCCTTGTTTTTGTTTTTGTTTATTCTTAAGGCGCAAGTTCTATCACATGTGCCACAGCACCCCTTTTATCTTTTTTTATCTGTGTTGTACTGAGGAATTGAACTTGGGTCTTCATTCATGCTCGGCAAGAACTCTTCCACTAGGCTTAACTCATGGCCCCAGTGGGAAGGAAGTTTTCCATAAAATATGTAGGAAATATGTCCACTAAGGAAAAGCCATCAAAAAGAGAAGAAAAATTATATACTTAGATAACAACATGCCAGTATTATGGCAGATCTCTGTAATTCTAGCTTCAAGAGTGGCCTATTTGGACCGGGAGTTGGCTGGCTGAAGTAAAGTGCTATCCTTGAGCAAGCCCTAGGACAGTGCTCTGGCCATGAGTTGAAGCCATAGGACATGCAAAAAATAATAATTTAATGCCCGTGACTGGTGGCTCATCCTGGTAATCCTAGCTACCCTGGAGGATCGAGGTTCAAAGACGGACCAGGCATAAAAATCTGTGAGAATCTTATTTCCAAATGATCCAGAAAATTCAAAATGACAATGTGCCTCAAGTGGTAGAGCTCTTGCCTTGAGCTGAAGAGCTTAAGGTAAACATCCAGGCCCAGAGTTCAAGCCCCATGAGTGAAAAAAAGAAAACGAAAAAGAAAGCCCTTATCTAAGGCTGGAGTGCACACTAGTGGTAGTTTGCTTGCCTAGTATGCACAAAGCCCTGTGTTCAATTACTCTGTACCACTTACACCAAAAAAAAAGCTGGAAATGATCTCAGAAGGTTGGGTTCTGAGGATCACAGTTCAAGCCAGGCCAGACACTAAAGTCCATGAAACTGTTACTTCCACTTAAGCACCAGAAAACCAGAAGTGACACTCTGGCTCAAGGTGTTTAAGGTTGTAGCCTTGAGCTGAAGAGCCCAGGGACACTGCCCAGCTGCACAATTAAACTCTTACAACCAAAAGTCAGAGAGAGAGAGAGAGAGAGAGAGAGAGAGAGAGAGAGAGAGAGAGAGAGAGAGAGAGAGAGAGAGACAGAGACAGACAGAGAGAGAGAGACAGACAGACAGGCAGACAGACAGAGACAGACAGAGACAGAGAGACAGAGACAGAGACTCAAACAGTCAGGCACTGCCGGCTGAAGCGTGTAATTCTAGCTACTATGGAGGCTGAGATTGGAGGATCTTGGTTCAAAGCCCAAAGCCAGCCTGGACACCTATGTTTGTGAGACTTACATCACCAATTAACTACCAGAAACCAAAAATGGAGCTGTAGAGGAAGAGCGCTAGCCTTGAGCTGAAGAGCTCAGGGACAGTGTCCAGGCCCAAAGTCCAAGCACCATGACGAATCAATAATAAAAAAGAGAAGATAGCTAATAGTAATGATGAATAATTTTGGGCTGGGAGTTTGGCATAGTGGTAGAGTGCTTGCCTAGCATGCACGAAGACCTGGGTTCAATTCCTCAATACCACATACATAGAAAAATGCTGGAAGTGGTGCTGAGGCTGAAGTGGTAGAGCCCTAGCCTTGAGAAAATATAAGGACAGTGCTCAGTCCCTGAGTTCAAGCCCAGGACTGGCCAAATCAAAAGTAGTAGAGCACTGGTATTGAACTGAAGATCTGAGGAACAGCCCAGGCACAGAGTTCAAGCACCGCAAACAACAACAACAAAATCTATGAAATGGCAGTGGTGGTTTTAAGCTAAGCAAAAATAGAGTAGAAACTGGTAAAATACATATTTGTGTGTAAGCAAAATAGCCAGACTTATGCATTAGAACAGTATAGCAACTTGAAAAAAAATTGTGTTTTCCATCTCACTAGGTCCTGTCTCTTAATTTATTAAAGTAAGTAAAATGATGGGTTTTATAGTAATTGCTCTGAATATTAGAAAATCAGAATATCTCTCATTAACCAACAAAGACCAGGAACTGGGGCTTCGTTCAAATGGCCGAGTATCAGGCAAGAGAAGAAAAAATTGAAGTAAGAACTTGAAGTTCTTGATCCAGAACCTGCATAGTAACAGAGTAGCAGCCTGGTGATGGTACCTCACACCTATAATCTTAGCTACTCAGGAGGCTAAGATCTGAGAATCAAAGTTTAAAGCCAGCCAAAGTACCCAGTTAACTGCCAGAAAAACCAGAAGTGGCACTGTGGCTCACAGATTAAAGCACTAGCCTTGAGCTGAAGAGCTCAGGGACAGTGCCCAGGCCCAGAGTTCAAGCCCCACAATTGACAAAAATCAAACAAGCAAACAAAACTCACTAAGAAGCCTGCAGACCACAGTGGTTCTGCTGAGTCTCTTCTCTATGGGGATCAGGAAACATTTCACTTTTTCTGTCTCTTCCCATCTCAACATTCATACTAAAATAAGACTGTGTTGAAAGTTTCAATTTATAAAAATGTTTTTCATGAAGCACCCTGAAATATTCATCGCTTATATCTCAATTGAAGATAGTTGATTTGGGGCTGCATTGGTAGAGTGCTAGCCTTGAGCAGAAAAGGTCAGGGATAGAGCTGAAGCACTCAGTTGAAGACCCAGTGCCAACACACAAAAGAAATTATGCACTTTATACATATTTTCTAATTTCTTAATGAATTTTTCAGTCTGTATAAATATAGGGTACATTCCTTGTTACTTAAGTAAGATTGCTTTTTTTTTCTTTTTGCCAGTCCTAGGGTTTGGACTCAGGGCGTAGACATTTTCGTTGGACTCGCTTCCCCAAGGTGAGTGCTCTGCCTCTTGAGACACAGCGCCACTTCTAGCTTTTTTCTGAGTATGTGGTACCGGTGAATAAAACCTAGGTGTTCATGCATTCTAGGTGAGCACTCTAACATTAGGCTACATTCCCAGGCAGTGAGATTCCTCTTACAGTCATTGTATGTTCACAGAGTTTGATCTCACACACTGTACGGCCCTGGTTGGCTTTGACCTGTGATCCTAAGCCCTGAGCCTCCTAAGTAGCTGAAATTAAGTTGTGAGCCAGCATGATGGCTTCCATTCTTTTTTCTACAAAAATATATGTAGTTATCTAAAATATATCTGTAGCTGAAAAAAATGAATCTCTCCCAAAAAAATCTTCAAAGAAACAACCATCCTATTAAAAGGTGGGCTAAAGACTTAAAAGAGTATTCTCTGAAGAAAAAATTAAAATGGGCTGTAGACACATGAAGAAATGCTCCATATCACTAGCAATAAGGGAAATGAAAATCAAAACAACTTTGAGATTCCACCTGATTCCAGTCAGAATGGCCATTATCAAAAAATCTAATAAGAGATACTGGTGGGGAAGTGACCAGGGGGGATCACACCTACACTGTTGTTGTGAGTGTAAACTCGTTCAACCACTAGGGAAAGCAGTGTGGTGGTTCCTCAAAAGACTGAACATAGAGCTCCCCTATGATCCAGCAAATCCACTACTTGGCATCTACTCAATTGTCCAGAAAAAGGGCATACTAAAGCCACTAGCACAATGATGCTCATTGCAGCACTATTTACCATAGCAAAGATATGAAACCAACCCAGATGCCACTCAGTAGATGACTGAATCAAGAAGATGTGGTACTTATACACAATGGAATGCTATGCTGCCATCAGAAGGAATGACATCGCCCCATTTGTAAGGAAATGGAAAGACTTGGAAAAATTCCTATTAAGTGAAGCAAGCCAGACCCAAAGAAACATAAGCTCAATGGTTTCCCTCATTTGTAATAATTAGTTCACATCTAGGACTCTCCTAGCAGAGGATTACAATAACTCAAAAACCTAGGTATATAAGGTCATATAGGATGAGACTAAATGAAAGGATCTCTAGGATATGGGAACAAGAGCTATATCTTGTGTCATCGTTGCTCTTAATCTTGTGTGATTTTTGTCCTTAATCTACTATGTTATTTCTCATCTCTTATTTTGCCCTTTGGTTAATGTCAGATTGTTACTGTATCTGATTTTTTCCCTGGCATATTGTATATATGTTTATTTGTTTATGTCAAATAGGAAAGGGAAGGGGGAAACAAGATGATTGGGAAGGGGAGTGGAGAGGGAACTGGGGAAAAAACATGTGCAGGGGAATAAATGTGTGAGAAGTAATGCAGTCCACTACCTGTAAATGTAATTGTAACCCCTCTATACATTACCCTGAAAATAAAAAAGAGACTATAAAAATATCTGTACAAAATGAGGCTGGATGATGGAAACAACCAGATGCCCTACTACAAAAAATGTGATACTCGCACACACACACACACACACACACACACACACACACACACACACACACAATGGAATGATACATAGCGAACCGACAAGATAAAATAATGGCATTCTCGGGGAAGTGGATGAAAAGGAAAAAAATCATATTAAGTGAAGTAAGCCAAACTCAAAGGAACATAGGCCCAAGAGTCTCCCTCATTTGTCAAATTCAGTAGAAACCTTGGGCTCTGCTACCAGAGATTTACAATAGAACAAAATCTAGAGACATCGTGACAAATAGTATGACACTAAATGTAAGGACCTCCAAGATGAAGAAACAAAACTCATATAATGAGTGATTGTTGTCCTTAATGAACTATGTGATCTCTTATCTCTTTTGCTATCCCTTGGTTATATCATATTGTTACAACATTTCACCTTCTTTTCTGATATATTTCATATGTGCCTAATTGGTTATTTGAAATTGGATAGGGAAGGGGGGAAATGAACATGAGTGGGGGTAGTGGAAGGGAAATGGGGACCATATCATTACATGGGGTATCAAAGTTTGAGAAGTAATGCACCTTCTATCTGGTGAATATAATGTAACCCTTCTATAAATTACAATAAAAATAAATACATAAAAAGAAGATCTGCACAGAAAAAAATAATAATGGCATTTTTGGGGTAGTGGATGAAATTAGAATGAATCCTGTTGAGTGAGATAAGTCAAAACCAAGGAACAAAAGATACATGGTATCCTTAATATATGGATATTAGTTGCATACAGTAGTAGAAAGATGATTGAATAGTTGATACCCAAAGTTCTGGACATAATTTTGGAGATATAAACATAACTACATAGACATAAAAATCTAGGATAGACTATACACTCTATAGACATGTGTTTTATTATAGATTAATCTGTATCTATGACATACAAAGACTTAGCTTAATTTTTACTATATTCTAAAATTTATGTGCCAGTGATTGTATAGCGATTCCCTTCTTGAATATTTGTTGGTTAAACATTACATTTGAAATATGATGTAAAATTCAATGATAATAAATTTTTTTAAAAAAAAAGAGGCTAGAGGTAAATACCACTAATGTAATTGCTCTATGTGGTACAGAAATTTTCTTAATGAATCAAGGGGTTTTCTTACATCTTTATGCAATTATTTTAGTTCTGAGTGTTCTACACTCAATGATACTTCTGGAAAGATGATATAGCTGACTGTGTAGATGGTATGAAGACATACTGGCCTAAACGTAGAATAAAGCATTGGTAAGTGGCTGTTAGCTGTCCAGATTCTACTGGAATATGTGGAATGAATTTATTAAGCACAATGCAGGCTCTTAGTCAGATCAGGATCAAGATTATGTGGTTCCATGAGATGAATGAGGAAAGATCAGAAAAATCTACTAAGATATACAGATATACTTTTGAAACTAAGGTATCTGGACTCCTTTTTTTTCTTTCTTGGTGGGAGCTTGAACATTGGACCTGGGCAAGGTCTCTTAGTTCTTTTTCCTCAAGGCTAATGCTGTACCAGTTTTAGCCACAACTCCACTTAGTTTTTGTTTGGATAAGTGGAGAGAAGAATCTTACAGTTTTTTTTTGTTTTCGTTTTTTTGCTTGCAAAGGCTTTGAATCACCTTCTCCCTGGCTAGTAGAATGACAATTATGACCCTCCAGCGCCTGGCTAGTGATTTTTTGAAAATTGGACTTTCTTCCAAATCACGTAACTGGTTCCTAGCAAAGTTTTGAAGCCTGACTTAAATGTGACAGATTTTTGTCACTTGGAGACACTCTGTGCTGAACGTTAGAAATCTACCAGCTGAGTCACAGTGGCACTTCCAGTTTTTGTTTATGTGGTGCTGAGGAATGGAATCCAGGGTTTCATACATGCTAGGCAAGCTACATTTTCAGCCCAAGGTTTTATGTTTTGTTTTTTCAGTGTTGTTGCTTCTAAGCTACTGTATGATGTTCTTTCATTTTCTTTGCTTTTTACCTCTTTTCTTCTTTTTCCCTTTAGTTTTATTCTCTGTAGTCACTGTGTTGAATTCGGGTACCCTGTGTCTTGTACATAGGTTTATGTGATTTGGGGAATGGAGAGGGTATAATAAAATGGTAAAAAAAAAACAAAGGAAAAAGGGTGAACCTATTGAACAGTGATACTTGGAAGACACTAAACGGAAATGAACTGAACAATCTGGGTGGAGAGGGGGCTGAGGTTAGGAAAACAGAGAAAAATGAGGGAGGGGATAACAATTTTCTTAAGAAATGTGTTCATTACTTATGTAACCGTATGCCAACTATATATTGACTTAACAAAAAAATTAACTTAAAAAAATAATTTAGCCGGGTATGCTGGCTTACACTTGTAAATGTAGCTACAGAAGAGGCTGGGATCCAAGGATAGCAGTTCAAAGTCAGCCTGGGCACTGAAGTCCATGTGACTCTTATCTCCAATTAACCACCAGAAACCCAGAAGTGGCCCTATGGCTCAAGGGATAGGGCAGTAGTCTTGAGCTGAAAAGCTCAGTGACAAGACCCAGGTGCAGAATTGCAGTCCCGTGACTTGAATGATGAATGATACTAGCCAGGCTCTGTGCGCTCACACTTGGAATCCTATCTACACAGAATCAGGTTGGAATCCAGCCCAAACAAATTGCATGATATTCTGATTTACAGTTCATTACCAAAAATCTGGAAGTGGAGCTGTGGATCAAGTGGTAGAACACTAGCCTGAAGCAAAAAAAACCATTGAAGGACAGTTCCCAGGCCCTGGGTTCAAGTGCCAGGACATGCATAAAACAAACAAAACGTGACGCTGAGTCCTCCATCATTTGGTGTTATAGTTCAATATTCTTGATATGCGTCTTAGAAATTAAGTCCCTAGCAAATACTCTGCCATGAAATTCTGCTTCATAGCTGATTCATAGAATTTCAGCATCATTACTATCACCTTCCAGTTAGCATAGCAGTCGACTACTGAAAATTTGAAGAAAATTTTGAGTAATCCTAATAAATCTGTGTATCATCTGCACACAAATCAAATCAGCAGCAGCTATGTTCTACTATTATCTAAATGTATTTAATCCCTTCTTGAGTTAATGAGCCTTAAAGAGTAAAACATATGAAATACTTATGAAACTAACAGTCACCATTCTTCTACCTAATATTGTAATATAAGTTTATAAATGCAAGGACTATTCTAAAGTGTGCAGAAGATAGCTTCTAATTATAATATTCTCATGAAGTATAGTTTTTAAGAAACATGTTGCTTGCTTTGGAAAGCAAAGGCAAGGAAAATGATATAGGTAAGTTCCCTATTTATCAGAAGTAAAATACTATTGGGTTTAGATCAACTTCATTCATTCCGTGCTGATGAAACAAATATTTGCAATTCCTGAGGCCAATCACTTCATTGTGATGCACAATCAGCCAGCTTAGATCAATCTTCCAAAAAAGGAAAGGAACAAATGAGAAGCAATTAAGGTTTCCAAAATGAACCAGGTGGTGGTGGCAGCTCACACTTGTAATTCTATCTACTCAAGGCCCGAAATCCAAGGATCTGGATTAAGTTTGTCTGGGATGAAAATATTCTTGTCTGAAATATCATCTCTGTTATCACAGCCCAGCTGATATACTCTGCCCAACAGGTTCCAAACACCAAAGTCCATTTCCTATCTGAAATACTAGCAAACGTACTCACAAATTATTTCCTCTTTGGGAGATAGTTGAAACATGTACCAGAAACATTTCCCTGGCTTCAGACTGGAAGTGGAAATATATACTCACTAGAAGCCCATCTAGTAAATTACAGTCAATCATCTTTCCTTACATCTTCTTAGTTAAATTGAACAATATATGTTTGGATCAGAAGCGATGTGTATGAGCATACAGGTTGTAAAATACTGTAATCCTAGCTACTCAAGATAGGCTGAGACCTGAGGATTCCAGTTCAAAATCAGCCATGCAAGAAATTCCATAAGATTTTTACCTCTAATTAACCAGCAAAAAACAGAGAGTTGAATTGTGCTTAAAATGCCACAGGCCTAAGATTTGCATAAAAGTGCTAAGGGGTAGTATTCAGGATGCCCACTCTCTCCACTCCTTTTTAACATAGTCCTAGAATTCCTAGGCAGTGCAATAAGGCAAGAAGCAAACATAAAGGGGATCCAAGTAGGGAAAGAAGAAATAAAACTATCCCTCTTTGCAGATGACATGATTCTGTATTTAAAGAATCTTATAGAGTCTACTCCCAAGCTTCTTGAGCTGATTCAAAGCTTTGGAAGGGTAGTAGGCCATAAAATCAACCCTCACAAATCAACTGCCTTCCTTTACGCCAACAGTGAGAGGAACGAGGCAACAATCAGGAAAGAAACTCCTTTCACAATAGCCTCAAAGAAAATAAAGTACCTAGGAATTAGCTTAACTAAGAATTTAAAGGACCATTTAGATGAAAACTTTAAAACCCTAAAAAAGGAAATTAAAGCAGAACTAAGGAAATGGAAAAACCTCCCATGGTCCTGGATTGGAAGAATCAACATTGTGAAAATGGCAATCTTCCCAAGGGCTATCTACAAATTCAGTGCAATCCCTATCAACATCCCAATGTCATTCTTTAAAGAAATAGAAGAGGCAATTCAAAATTTCATATGGAATAATGAAAGACACCGTATAGCAAAAACACTTCATAGCAGAAAGGAATTTCAATTCCAAACTTTAGACTCTATTACAGAGCTATAATTCTCAAAACAGCTTGGTACGGCCACAAGAACAGGCGTGAAGTCCAATGGAATAGAACTGCGGACCCAGATATTAAACCACAGACCTATGGCCACCTAATCTTTGACAAGGGAGCCAAAAAAATAGAATGGAAGAAAGATAACCTCTTCAACAAGTTGTGCTGGCAGAACTGGTTAAGCACTAGCAGAAAACTAAAATTGGATCCTTCTTTGTCACCTTGCACTAGAATTAACTCCAAATGGATCAAAGACCTGGAGGTAAAACTGACACACTGAAAAGTTTACAGGAAGCAATAGGAAAAACACTAGGCCTCCTTGGCACAGGTCGAAACTTTCTTAATAAGAACCAAGAATCACAACAAATCAGAGGAAGGCTGGATAAGTGGGACTGCATTAAACTGCAGAGCTTTTGTATGGCAACGGATATAGCTAGTAAACTAATCAGGAAGCCTACAGAGTGGGAGAAGATCTTCACCAACCAAACAATGGACAAAGGCCTCATATCTAAAATATATCAACAACTCAAAAAATTGAATCACTCCAAAACTAACCTCCAAAGTAACACCCATCCCATTAAAAAATGGGCCAAAGACTTAAAGAGAGTCTTCTCTGAAGAAGAAACAAAAATGGCCTATAGACACATGAAGAAATGCTCCACATCTCTGGTCATAAAAGAAATGCAAATCAAAACAACTCTAAGATTCCACCTCACTGCAGTTAGAATGGCCAGCATCAGGAAAACAAATGACAACAGATGCTGGAGGGGATGTGGCCAGGAGGGATCACTACTACACTGTTGGTGGGAGTGCAAACTCGTTCAACCACTATGGAAAGCAGTGTGGCAGTGCCTCAAAAGGCTAAACATAGAACTCCCCTATGACACAGCAATTCCACTACTTGGCATTTACCCAACAATCCAGAAACAAGGACATACTAAACCCACTAGCACAACAATGTTCATTGCAGTGCTATTCACCATAGCAAAGATATGGAATCAACCCAGATGTCCCTCAGTTGATGAGTGGATCAACAAGTTGTGGTATTTGTACACAATGGCATTCTATGCTGCTGTCAGAAAGAATGACATCGCCCCATTTGTTAGAAAATGGAAAGACTTAGAACAAATCATATTAAGTGAAGTAAGCCAGACTGAAAGGAACTTAGGCTCAGTGGTTTCCTTCATTGGTCATAATCAGTAGAAACCTTGGGCTCTACTAGCAGAGATTTGCAATAGAGCAAAAGGCCATATATAAGGCCATATAATGTGAAGCTAATTGAAAGGACCTCCAGGGTATTGAAACAAAAGCCACATAATGAATGATTGTTGTCCTTAATGTACTATGTTGTCTCTCATCTCCTTTGCTGTCCCTTGGTTATCCCATATTGGTATAGTATCTCACTTTGTTATGTGATATATTGAATTTATTTGTATTTGGATATTTGAAATTTGATAGTGAAGGGGGAAAACCAAGACGGGTGTGGGGTGTGGGGTTGGAGGGAAATGGGTACCAAGACATGTGAAATGGTATCAATGTACGTGAATTAATGCACCTTCTATCTGGCAAATAACATGTAACCCTTTACTAATTACAATAAAAAAAAATTAAAAAAAAGATAGTTGTAGTGTGTGGGGAGGATGATGGGGTCATATACATTTCTTCTTAGAAATATACCTCATCTGGTTGCCCTGGATTTTCCTGTCCTTCTTCTTAGAGAAAGGCCTGTTTTACTGGATTTGTGGCTTGGCAATGATCAACATGTACATCTTCGAATAAGACATCCACAACTTCCATGCCTGAGACTCGAGTTTCCTGATCATTGGCAACAGCACAGCAACATCTTTCTTCCTCCTGAGCCACAGGCCAAGTGAGCTGGGTTGTGTTGGTTGTTAGTTACAGTGGCTTGGTTACCAGTGTTCCATATTCTGTTCCATTGTGAGGGAGGCAGGGTAACCTTTCAGGGCCCAATGACCAAAGATATTTGCTCACAGAAGCCCTCCCCAAAGACATACTGGAGGCTGAATCTCTCCTCCAATCTCACAATATACATGTGGATGGAGTAAACAGCACACCTTATTTGTCCAACACACAGGGCATCTTGCATATATTTTTGACGTCAATCTACTAGGATATTATTAGGTTTCTGTATCCTAATCAATTTTTTCCTGATGATTAGCTTTGCTGTCATGTGTAAAAAATGCAAGAGGGAAAAACATAGAAGAATTAGTGAAATTTTAAAATAAGCATTACACACATAGTAAGTGTTCATTCTTTGAAGGAGAAAGGATGTTTTGACATGATGATGATGACTTTATAATGACTATGTCAGGGTTGAGAGTTTGGCATAGTGGTAGAGTGCTTGCCTAGCATCCATGAAGATCTGGGTTTGATTGCTCAGTATCACATAGATAGAAAATCTAGATGTGGCACTGTGGCTCAAGTGGCAGAGGGCTAGACTTGAGAAAACCCGAGGACATTGCTCAGGCCCTGAATTCAAGCCCCAATACTGGCAGAAAGATAAAAGAAAATAAAAATGCTTTTTACGAGCTAATTCACTCACAGCATTTGCTTCTGAAATCTTCGCTTTTGCATCTTGTGAAATACCCCTTTTCCTCAACATAGACAAGAAAACAGATCCATCCCATGGTCCACTGTGAGGCCACTGGTTGGGCTAAGAGCTAGTCGTGCAGCAACACATAAGTTTTATTCTAATACTTTCCAAACTTTGTACTCAAATATGCTACCTACTTACCAACTTAGGTCAGATATCCTTATGCTATACCTTTTCTTCATGACTACAATATTCTTACCCTCCTACGTTAATCCTCTTTTACCTCCCCTGTCTCTCTCATTCTTTTTTTCTATCTCTGGACCTCTGCTCTACACTTGATGGCTGTTGAGCAATATTGTATATGTAGGTGGTTAATTATTCTCTAGGCTCAGAGGGACTTAAAGACAATAGAGATTGGATTGAGAGGCTTATTGTTTTGGGTATAAATCGCTTATCAGTGGTTGTATTAGACTGGTCTGTAAGTGCACAAAAAGAAAGAGTGATAATACCAATCAAAACTTGTGAACATCTAGTGTCTGCCAGCTACAGAGGTCTAGGTTGGTTATATCTGAAAAACTATAATCGTATTTAGTAGTAATCTTGCCCCCATTTTCAGATGGGCAGAACAAGAAACTCAAGAAAAATGTCAAATCAAGGAACAACATCCCCTACAGAATGTAAACAGACAATGGAACAGTCACTGGCAAACCTAGAGGAGAGTCTTCCAAGTGCTACACAAATGCAATTGATAAACATCATTAATGGAAAATGTGAAAATATAAAGAAAGAGATAATGGAGGAAGCCATAGATGAACAAGAGGAAAGCATAAACAAGGTGATAAGTGAAAAAGAAGAAGCCATAAAGGAGGCCATAATAAAGGTTTTTCAAAGAAAGATGGATGAATTCATAGAATCCACAAATAAAAACGTGACCAAACTCCAGCAAATGTCCAAAGAAAATAAAGCTACTGAGCTAACCACTCAAAAGGAAATCAAGGAGATAAAGAAATCCATACATGATCTAAAACAAGTGATGCAAGGCATCAAAAATGAGCAATTAGAAGCAAGGGAGATGAAAAATAAAATAGATAGCTTTGATAGCAGGTTAGACAATGCAGAGGAGAGAATTTCCGGGGCTGAAGATAATTTAGTTATTATAGAGAATGAACAGAAAATGAGACAATCCAAATCTAGGAAATATGAAAGAGCGCTTCAGGAGGTCCAAGATACAATTAGGAAGCCTAATTTAAGGCTAGTTGGTATTGAGGAGGGCATGGAGAAAGAGGTCAATGGTATTGGAAATATACTTCAGGGAATCATCTCAGAGAATTTCCCAAATATCCAGAAGGGCCGGCCCATCCAGATACGAGAAGCTTTTAGAACCCCAAACAGACCTGACCAGAAAAGAACATCCCACCGCCACATTATGATCCGAACTGGATCAATAGAAATGAAAGAAAAGATCCTAAAGGCAGCCAGGGAAAAGGGATCTGTAACGTATAAATTCAAACCAATCAGAATAACCCCAGATTTCTCAGCAGAGACCATGCAAGCATGAAGTGACTGGAAGCATATATGTCATGCCCTTAAGTCAAATAACTACCAACCAAGAATACTGTAGCCAGCTAAGCTCTCATTCATAACTGAGGGAACAATAAAAACATTCCATTCCTGGAAAAGCTGCAACAATATGTCAAAACACAACCAACACTACAGAGAATTCTCAAAGATGCTCTATACATAGAAAACCAAAATAAATGCAATATAGGGAAAGAAATGGCACCTAAACAGCATCTAAGGACCACAAGAACTGTCAAGACACAGGCCCTACTAAAAACTTTTAAAAATGGTAGGAACTAATAAATATCTCTCAATCCTAACTCTCAATATCAATGGAATTAACTCTCCGATTAAACGGAATAGGCTGTCTAGTTGGATCAAAAAGCAAGAGCCATCATTCTGCTGTCTTCAAGAGACACATCTTACCCAAAAATTATCATCTTTTGAAAGTGAGAGGTTGGAATAAACTCTATCAAGCTAACTGCCCCCATAAACAGGCTGGAGTTGCCATCCTCATATCAGATACAATAGACTTCAAACTAAAATTAGTAAGAAAAGACAAAGAAGGTTACTACAGACTACTAAGGGATCTTTCCTCCAGGAAGACATAACGATCCTAAATATTTACACACCCTTTTGAAGATTCTCAAAATATTGAAGATTCTGCCAGTGTAAGTTAGATTCTTGCATTGATATTAAATAATGCAACGAGTAGGGATTTATATTTGAAATATCACTGTTGACAAAATCTAACACACATTTGCTTAGTATTTGCTTTTGATTTCCCAGGAAGTTCAGTACAAGCTAACATGTGTGGCATATTGACTGGGAAAAATGATTCAGAATATGTGACTCATTTGAACAGGAGTCAGTGAAAAGATACAGAAGCAGGATATCCGTAATGTGATAATTTGTATCTTTTGCATGTTTTGTGTTTGTTATTAATTCCATTTGTAGTGTACATTTCTAGGTAAAAACTTTTAAAATGTTTCCAAACAATTTGTTATTTCAACAGCAAAAAAAGACATTTATATGCCTGATAAAATTCACAGAATCCAAATTTTTCCATATTATATTTTGATTTTTGTTTTTTTTTTTGGTGGGTCATAGATCTTGAACTCAGCCTGGGCACTATCCCTGAGCTCTTCATCTCCAGGCTACCACCTTACCCTGGAGCCAAGCCCCACTTCCCATTTTCTAAAGGTAAATTGGAGATAAGAGTCTCACGTCTTTTTGTGCCAGGATGGCTTTAAACTTGATCCTCAGATCTCAGCCTCCTGAGTAGCTAGGATTATAGAAGTGAGCCACCACCCCATCATGCTCAGCTTTCTGGTTTTTTTTTAAACAAGCCCTTTGCCTGGAACTCGGTCTGAGCACTGTCCTTCAGCTTTCCTCAAGCCTAGTGATCTTCTACTTGAGCCACAGCACTATTTCTGGTTTTTTCTGTGTATGTGGTACTTCGGAATTGAACCTTCGTCTTCATACAAGCACTCTACAACTATGCCAAACTCCCAGCCCCTCCACATTAATTTTTATGATAGATCTTTCCATGCATCTAGGATGGCTAGAAATCCTTCTTGAGTTTCCCAAGATCAGGGAGTATAGGTGTGTCCCATCCTGTGTGGCTACATAACCATTGTTTAGGGTACAGTTCTCTCTTCATTCTACCCAGCTAGAGCAATTTTCATCTTCCATGTATAACCATTAAACATTCAGCTCCTGTTCCTCTCTACTCCATTCTCTGGAACCATCGTGCTTTTTGGCTCTAAGGGTTTGTTGATCCTTGGAAGCTCTGGAAGGGAAAACATACCCTAGCTCTTCCTTTATGACTGCTGTATTTTTAGTTTACTGTAATCAAGATTTATCTGCAATATATAGTAAAATGTTATTGCTTTTCAATGCATTGTTTTACATATTTCTATCTTTTGATTATTATTAATAGTTGTGAATGGATTCTCCACATATTTGTTCTAGTCTCTGCTTTCTCTTCCGTTAGGTACAAATCTAGAAATAGAAGTGTTGGACCATATTTCTATGTAATTCTATATTTAGTACTTTTTTAGCTCTCTCCAAGCAATTTTTGATTGTTCTATATTCCTTGCAGAACTATTCCAAAGTTCTACTTCTTTTCACTACCTTCCCAGTAATAGTTAGACTTTGAAAGTTGTTTTTTTGTATGCGTGTGTGTGTGTGTGTGTGTGTTTGTGTGTGTGTATGTGGATCTTTTTGTTTAAAACTATATTTATATTAACATGTTTAAAGTAATGATTTCATTGTAATTTTAATTTTTCTCATGACTGTTAATATTGAACTTCTTTCTACTTTTTGAACTACTATTTCTATATATTCTTTTTAGAAAATCCTCTCCAATCTCCAATTTTTTTCCCTTTTTTGTGGGGTAGTCTGGAAAGTCATGGCGCTTGGACCTTGGGCCGTGAGCTCTTTAGTTTAAGGCTATTGTCCTACCCTGAGTATTGCCCCTCAGTTCTTCTGCTCACAGCTCCCTATCCCTCTTCCCATTATATACAGAACAAAGGTCATCCTCAGTCTTTTTGAAAAAGTAAAACATACAGTAAATTTGTAGTATAAAACAGCAAGAAATAAATTTCTTGCCAGGTGCAGTGACTTCTACCTGTAATCCTAGCTACTCAGATATCAGGCTGATATCTAAAGATTTGGTTCAAAGCCAGCCTGGGCATTAGAAAGTCTATGAGACTCTCATCTACAGTTAACCACTAGAATATGGGAAATGGCACTGTGGCTTCATAGGTAGGGTGATAGCCTTGAGTTGAAGAGCTCAGGAACAGTGCCCAGGCCCAGAGTGCAAGCCTTACAAATCCCCCAGCCAAAAAAAAGAAAAAAAAAGTTTCTTCCCCAAGTGATTATTATGCCAGACATAGAACATTAACATTCTGGGTGTACTTCACAGTATTATTACTTGATACCCTAAGATTTTGCAATATTCTCACAGTACCAGCATATGTCATCATATAATGTAGTTACTTTTCAATAGAATAATTCCATTTATAACCTAAATCTACTCCCCCGACTTATTTTTGTCGATACCACAATTGCTCTACCATGATATGCCACAAGCCATTAAACATTTTATGGTGGGTAATTGGAAAGGAGTCTCATGGAATTTTGTGCCAGGCTGGCTTTGAACCATGGTCCTCAGATCTCAGTCTCTTGAGTAGCTAGGATAACAGGCGTGAGACACCAACACCTGGCTTGCCTTTTTATTTTTTTGTGGGTCTTGGGACTTGAACTCTGGGCCTAGGCACCATCCCTAAGCTTTTCAGGTCAATATTTCATGTAAGTCTAAACATTTAAGTAAAGGAATAAAATTCCAACAAAAAAAGAATAAAATTCCAGACATGATGTGTTTATAACTCAGTGCTAATTACTTGATGAAAATGTGCCATTCCAGAAGCTGGTGTCATTTGATGATGTAGCTGTGGATTTCAGCTGGGAGGCAGCATCTGGACAATGCTCAGGGGACCCTGTACAGAGATGTAATGCTGGAGACCTACAGAAACCTGGTGTCCTTAGGTGAGCAAAAGTCAAATTCACTTGCGAGGCCAAGTGCCTTGTTATTTTGCAGATACGTGAATGTTTATCAAACTTTCAATACTATATAAATGAAAGATTCCAGGCCCTGAGAAGTATCATTACTTTCTAAAGAAAACCTAAGGTAATTTTGTACTCATTCTTCAGGATACCTTCAGGATACTTTGACAACAGTTCTAAATTATGTTTCCTCTAATGGAGACGACATTCCAAACTTACACAGTAATTGTAAGCGGATAAACAATCCAGAATAGAATATATATCATTATTGAAAATAGGATCTACGAATCATTAAACAGTGAGTTTATAATGGAAACCTGGCACTAGGTGCAATGTTTCATGCCTGTAATCTTAAAATATTCAGGAGGAAGAAATCTAAGAATTCTAATTTGAAGCCAGCAATGGCATAAAAATTGCCATGAAACTCTATAACTCCAAGTAACCCCTCAAAACTGTTAGTGGAGTGTCAAGAGTTTGACTTTGTGGTTGAGTGCTTGCCTAGCATGCATGAAGACCTATGCATGTAAGTGGAGCTGGGACTCAAACTGGTATTTTTCTAGCCTTGAGCAAGACAGCTAAGTTTATGCCATACAAAATGAATCCAGAGCTGGGGAAAAGTCAACCATGGAGCCAGTGAGAAATGACAAAAAGATTTAATAGATAACTTCTGAGTAGGATGTTTGTGAACTTAAAGCAATGATGACCCAGCATAAGCAATAATTCTCTACTGTTTCTAATTTATAGGGCCCTGTGTTCCCAAACCTGTATTAATTGACAAGCTAGAGCACTGTGCAGAACTCTGGATAAGAAATTCCTCTGACAAGAATATCACAGGTGAGTGAATGCATCTTCATATTGATGTTGGAGCCTGAGCCCCATTGGTAAGTTCATGTTGTGATGTACTGAGCAATAATATTCTTAGTTACCCTAAATCCTGTGTGGAACCTATGGAATTCTTTGTGAATGAATCAAGAATCATTTCCTTTTCCCAATCCTGTGCTTGTTTTCAGGGCCTGAGCATGGTCCTTGGGTTTTCTCAAGGCTAGCTCTCTACTTCTTGAGTCATAGCACCACTTCTTGCTTTTTCTTTGTATGTAGTACCAAGGAACTGAACCAGGTCTTTGTGCATGCTAGCCCAAACCCCCCGGCACCAAGAATCATAGGGTGATATAATGAATTCTATGTGGCAGTAGAGTTAAATTTAGATTTCTCTGTAGAAATCACTGTGAAACAAAATAAAATGAGAAAGCCATGAGCCCGCGGCTCATGCCTGTAATCCTAGCTGCTTAGGAGGCTGAGATCTGAGGATCAAGGTTCAAAGACTGACCTATCACAAAAACACCTCAGACTCTTCTCTCCAATGAACCAATCGAAAATGAGAAGTGGGGTTGAGGCTAAAGACATAGGGCAGTAGCCTTGAGCTGAAGAGCTCAGGAAGAACAGCCAGGTCTAGAATTCAAGTCCCATGACTGCAAAACAAGAAAGAAAGAAAGAAAGAAAGAAAGAAAGAAAGAAAGAAAGAAAGAAAGAAAGAAAGAAACAGGGAAGAAAGAAAGAAAGAAACAGGGAAGAAAGAGGGAAGGGAGGATGGAAGAAAGAAAGAAAGAAAGAAAGAAAGAAAGAAAGAAAGAAAGAAAGAAAGAAAGAAAGAAAGAAAGAAAGAAAGAATAATATTTCATTTCTTTAAACCTAAGACTATAAATGATTGAGCAAACAAGGAATAAGTCAGGGCATTATTCTCTGATAAGGATAATATCTTTTTGCTGGTAGGAAGAGACTGGTATTCAGAACCAGACCTTTCCACCAGAAATTGAGCCTAGTGATAGAGTGCTTGCCTAGCATGCACAAAGACACAGGTTTGATTCCTTATTACCACATATATAGAAAAAGCCAGAAGTAATGACTTCATTGGTAGGGTTCTAGTCTTGAGAAAACCCAAGGACAGTGGTTAGGTCCTAAGTTCAAACCCAGGAATGGAAGGAAAAAAAACAACAATGTTTCAATCAATGTAAGAAAATTAACTAGACAATGAGCTGGAGATTTTCTGGTCTTCCATGGTTCTGAGGGACAGGAGTGTTAGAAAAGGAATTTTTATAAGACTTCAAATGGAAAGAAACAAATTTCAAAATTCCCACAAATACCTAAATTGAGACTTTAGTGAGAAGTTGTAACTGAAGGGATATAGGTGTAAGTCCTTACTCTCAAGAATCGTTCTTGCTTGGATCAAAGGCAAACAGACATATAAACCAAACTTGTGGCCGCTGAATCTAGAAAAAATTCGTGTTCCTCACTTAATGGTTAATAAGCACACAGCATTGAAACTGGGTAAGGTAATCATATCTCCTACTCAGGACCTGAGACTCTTATCTGTAGTTAACTCTAGAAAACAGAAGTGGAGCTGTAGCTCAAGGATAGGGGGTATAGTCTTCTGCTGACCGTTCAGGGACAGGGACGATTCCTATGAACTACAAAAAAACAGAAAAGAAAGAAAAGAAACTTTTACAAAGATGCAAAACAGCACAATATTTAGATTATTTCTCAAAAATAAAAGAAAGGCAGCTATTCCTCAAAGTATAAGCAAAACAGTATTTGAAAAAAAACAGCTGCAGGTATACTATAGGTAGTACTCAGCTGAAAACTGTAGCAATACATAGTTGGGTAATTTCAATAAATATTTCCCATGATATAAAAAGAGAATAAAACACAGAAAAACATTATTGGTCATTGTAAAATATCATTTTCTTAATATGTTAGGGAGAAAAGCATATTTTTCTCACAAATCAATTTCCACTTTTATATTTTAAAATATCTAACACTTAGGATGGGAAAGTAAAGTCATTACCTTTACAGTAAGGAATATTTGTATCTCATGTATGTTTGTGTCTTTTTTTCTATGACTCATTTTAGATGTCCAGGTAATGGAAAATGTGTTCAAGACCTGCCAGGAAAGTCCACATGAATGTCTTTGTGAAGTAGCAGTTGCAAGTAGTATCGAAGTGGAGGAAAACGTGAGATTAGCAACAACTTTAAATTTGAGCTCTACACACAATCCAGAGCTGATTAGTAATAAAGGTAACAACTTAGGGGTGAGGACTGAGGAGTTCATTAAGTGTCAGAACATGCTTCTGTCTCCTAAGCCTGATGAGATGCATGCTGCATATAGATCTCGTATGTCTCCTGTTCTTAAAAAATCCATCGGATATTCAGAGCATTTTATTCATGATTGTGACAGTCCAAAAGATCTGCAGTATCATAATTCTGTTCTCCCTGCCCAAGAAATTCTTCAGGGAGGGAGGAAAACTGCTAAATGTACTGTGTGATGAAAAATATTGTACTTCACACCGACCATCACTACACATCCGAAAATGTACACAGGAGAGACTCCTCATACATGTAGTGAATGTGAGAAATCTTTCAGTAATGAAGTACGCCTTACACTACCTCAGAGCAAATATCCTGAGATATGTGATGCGTACATCAAGTGTGAAAATTAATTTCTGAGAAGTCAGACCTGACGCTCCAACCTCGATCTCCAAGAGAAGACAAACCTTATGAATACGAGGAACGTAATAAAATTTCTGCCCAGAATTCAGCTCTCAGCACACATCAGAGACCTCACACAGAAGAGAAATCTTATGAATGGGATAAATGTGGGAAGACTTTTAGACTGAAATCATACCTCACTTTGCACCAGAGAAGACACACAGAAGAGAAACCTTATGAATGTAACAAATGTGAAAAGTCTTTCACCCAGAAGATACACCTTCGAGTTCATCAAATAACACACACAGGAGAGAAATCTTATAAGTGTAATGAATGTGGAAAGTCTTTCCAAGGAAGGGAAAACTTCGTGTTCATCAGAGAATACACACAGGAGTGAAACCTTATGAATGTAACCAATGTGTAAAGTCTTCCAGACAGAAATCTTCCCTCAAATTGCATCAAAGAACACACACAGGAGAGAAAACTTATGTGTGCAACAAATGTGGAAAGACCTTCAAGTGGAAGTCATATCTTGATGGACAAATAGAACACACACAGGAGAGAAAACTTATGCATGCAGTGAATGCGGAAAGTCTTTCAAATAGAAGGTAAAACTCCATGTTCATCAGAGAATATACTCAGGAGAAACACCTTATGAGTGTAACATATGTGGAAAATCCTTCACACAGAAGCCAAACCTCAACATGCATAAGACAATTCAAACAGGAGAAAAACCTTATGAATGTAACCGATGTGGAATGTCTTTCAAATGGAAGTCTTCCCTCAAATTTCATCAGAGAACACACAGAGGAGAGAAACTGTATGAGTGCATCAAATGTGGAAAGACCTTCAGATGGAAGTCACATTACAGGAGGCATAACAGAATTCACACATATTAGAAACCTTAGGAATATAACCAAAGTTGAAAGTCTTTCGTGCAGTATTCACCCTTCAGGACGTGTAAGAGAGTTCACACATATGAGAAGCCTTAGAAATGTAATAAATAGGAAAGACTTTTTAGTCTGTTGAAGAAAACTCAGCTTGTGTCACAGAACCAACACAAGATCAAACCAGTAATGAATGTAGCAAATGTTCAGTCTTTTCCCCAGAAGGCACAAGTCAAGATTTATCACTAAACACCCACAGGATAGAATCTTATGAATAAAATGAAAGGGAAATTTTTTTGAAGAACTCATAGTTGAGTTTGCATGATACCACACAGACACAGGATAAAAATCGTATGAATATAAGAATATGAAAAATCCATCATGAACGCATGACTAAGTATAAAATGCACATAGGAGAGAAAAACCTTATGAATATTACAAATGTGGAAAGTGTTTGACCTGGAAGACATACCTCTGTATTCATCACAAACCTGATTCCCATAGAAGAAAAGAAAACTAATGAATAGAACAAATGTGCAATGACTTTTAATCAGAAGTCAGTCTTCAGTACATTTCAGAACATACACAATAGAGAAATAGACAAATTCTGAGTAATGAAAAACATTTAGCTATATATAGAATCTCTGTATATGGGAGCATTAGGGTAAGTCTTCTAAACAAAGTCAACCTTCAGCAAGCATTAAGAGCCCTCACAGAAGAAATAATAGCATGTAGGAAAACCATTGTCAGAAACCTCTAAAAGCTGACTGTGTGGCTTAGTGGTAGAATGCTAATCTATCAAGGATGAAGGCCTGGGTTAGATTCCTCAATACTACGTGAAAAGAGCAAGCCAGAAGCAGCACTGTGGTTCAAATGGTAGAGTGCTAACCTTGAGCAAAAGTAGCTCAGGCCCTGAGTTCAAGCCTAAGGATTGGAGAGAGAGAGAGAGAGAAAGAGAGAGAGAGAGAGAGAGAGAGAGAGAGAGAGAGAGAGAGAGAGAGAGAGAGAGAGAGAGAGAGAGAGAAAAAGAGAGAGAAAGAGAGAGAAACAGGAACTTCTAAATTTTACAGAGATAGAGAAGGAGAGAGACAAGGAGACAGAAACTAATTTCTAAACTTTACAGTCTTTCTATTTCCTTAGAAATTCGTCTATGTCATTCTTTCTGACAGAAGCACAGAATTCCATTGTGTAAAAATACCATATTTGATCTACTCATCAACTTACGGGCATCTGGGTTGGTTCCATACCTTTGCTATAGTAAATAGTGCTGTGACAAATGGTATTGTTCTAGTGAATTCAGTATGTCCTATCTTGACGATTGGCAAGTAGTGAAATTGCTGGATCACAGGGGAGCTCTATGTTTAGTCTTTTTGGGATACTGCCATAGTGCTTTCCATAGTGGTTGAACGAGTTTGCAATCCCACCAGCAGTGTAGTAGTGATCCCTCCTGGCCACATCCCCTCCAGCATACGTTATTAGATTTCTGGATCTTGGCCATTCTAACTGGAGTGAGGAGGAAAAGGGAAAGAGGAACTGAAACTTTCTCTCCTTACAGATGACATGATTCTGTATTTAAAGAACCCTATATACGCTACTCCGAAACTGCTTGAGCTGATATAAAACTTTGGTAATGTAGCAGGGTATAAAATTAACCCTCAATTTCAACTGCCTTCCTATATGCCAACAAATGAGAGGAATGAGGCAAGAATCAGGATAGCAACTCATTTTGCTATCAAAGAAAATAAAATAGCTAGGAATTAACTTAGAATGTAAAGCACATTTTTGATGGAACTATAAACCCTGGAGAAGGAAATTAACGCAGAACTGAGGAAATGCAAAAACCTACGCTCCTGCTTTGGAAGAAGTAATATTGTAAAAATGGCAATCTTGATAAGGACTATCTACAAATTCAGTGCAATATTCATCAATATCCCAATGTCATTCTTTAAAGAAACAGAAGAGGAAATCCAAAATTTCACTTGGAATAATAAAAGACCCCTTATAGTCTGTCTTCTTGCATGATACATAATGTTTAATCTCACCTTCTCCACCAAAATCTCACCTTTCTCATTGAGACATAGGTGGCCCTGTTATTAGCAGCAAAGGCTCAAACGCGCAGTTTCAGGTGTCACCACTGCCTCTGTTACTGGGTAGATCCAACTCTGTCATCGATTGTGAGGTCTGCTCTGGGAGTCTTGGTCACAAGTTGTTCTGTGGCATCTGCTGCCAGCCTGTGCCTATTTGCTTCCTTTTCCTCCAGCAGCCTACAACAGGGAATGAAGTTCAGGCGCTGATGCTCTCCTTCATATGCAGGGCAGGATGAGCCCAACCCTCCCTCATCTTCCTCTTCCAATTTTTGGGAAAAAATGTGCTGGCAGAAGTCCTCAGGTGTGGGGCATGGCTGATCCACACTTTTAATCCAGGGTGGTCAGGAGGCTGAGATCTCAGTATGGAAGTTCCAAGTCACCTAGAACAGGAAAGTCTGATAGATTCTTACTAACAAAAATAAAAACAGCTGGGAATGGAGTTTGGGCTCAAGTGGTAAAGGGCTAGTCTTGAGTACAAATGCTTAGTGCCCAGGCCCTGAGTTCAGGCTCCAGCACTGCCAACAAATTCACTTTAGTGAGATTTTAGCTTTATCCATGTAGGCACATCTCACTGGAATCTTGGCTGGTAGAGATAGTCTTCATAATTTTGTCTCAAGGTAAAGGTCCTCCTGGGGTAGTACACAAAAGGTTTCATGGAGAGAGGAGCCCCACTTGCTCCAGGTTTGAAGATGGCATAGGTCAAGCCAGCATGGATTTGGCACATCAGTCTTTTTCCTAGCACCACCTACAAGTGAATGTCAAATGACATTGATTGTTGTGGGATTGTGTGATTGAAGTGCCCCATTAAGGGCAGTGTTAGCACATCCAAACTTGGATACCAGGAATGCTGAAATCTCAAAGCTAAGATTTCTGTTGGCTACAGAAATGCTGGTGTGTCTGTTATTCACTAAAAGTTCAGGTGCAAAGATTCTGAAGCTTGATGCCATGTGTTTATTCCATTTAGTAAAATTATTTTAATGCACTGTATAAGTTAAAACATTTGATAAGGGTCAGGGGTAGTGAAAACATTGTTCTTGAATTCAGGTGTCTGGCAGGGTAATGGGGGGGTGTTGGTGGCTGGGACTATGAAGCTGGAGCTGCTATCAAACCATGGATCATGTTCCTCTTTGTCTGGGAGAAATGACTCCAAAGATGAAATTTGAATGGTGAGGAAAAGATGATGATGTACTCAGGAAATTTCTCCTAAACAAATGCTCATGTGGAAGTGGGATGGGGGCTGGGCATATCTAAGGCAGAGCTTAAGGGGGCTTCTCATGGCGTTGAGAACGTTCCTTGCGACTTCAGGCATGCAGCAGGGTGTTTTAGATGGCCATTGTGAGATGGATGGAATAAGAGTGGAGACAAGATGAATGCTGGGATCCTGCAATTCTCTCGCATGAGTGGCTGGTGGCTCACCTGAAAGAACTAATTATGTCTAAAAAGAAATCAGTAATTTGTTTTGATTAGATAATACCTGTAATCCGAGGCATATTCAGGATCCTGATCTTAGCATTGTGGTTTAAAACCAACCCAGCAAATACAAAAATGCATGAGACTCTTACTCCCAGTTCAGAACAAGAACAAAGACTGAAGTAGAGCTGTGGCTCAAGAGCTAGAGTGCTACCTTGAGCAAAGAAAAGCTAAGAAAAAGCTCCAGGTCTTGAGTTCAAGGCCAGGAATGAAAGAAGGAAGGTTAAAAAAGGGAAGTATGTGAGGAAGGGAAATATATAAATGAAAGAGAGAAGGAACTAGAAATTTAAAACTAGAGAATATTTAAAAGTCATCAGTCCTTCTAAGAAAAGTGTTGGAGTATGGGTTCTATATGTGGAGAACTGGAAGCCCAGCAGTGACTTGTTAACCAAAGAGTCACCATGATGAGCAAAGGATAGAAATCTGCATGAGCCTCTTAGCGGATGGAGTCACAGAAGAGAACCTCAGCTCCCATCCCATAGTTAGAAGTATATAGAGATGGGGAAGTTGGCATCACCTTGATGTCATTGTGTCCATGGAGACTGGAAGCCATGGCTCTGTGAAAGCACCATGTTCTGGTTACTGAGCTGAGAGGCTGAGGAGAGCCAAGCCCTGGCCATGAAGAAATCAGGGTGGCAGCAGAGCAACTCTGCTGCAGTGTGTGCCTGCTTGGCTGTTCTTATTCTGTGGTGGATCAGGCCGGAGCGGGTGATAGTAACTGTTTTGTGGTCACAAGCCCTTCATCAAGAGCTTCCTCTGGGATCCTCATAAGCTACAGGGTGGCTGGTGGTGGGATGTGTGTGGGGTGGAAGTGACAGAGGGATGGACGCATGGCAAGGTGGGTGAAGAGATGAGAGCAATGATGAGAGCCCAGTTCATTGGTTTCCAAGGTTAATGGGTGGGAGGTAGAGAGGCATGATGGAGGAAAGATGGAGGCAGGGGAAGGTGGTGACAGAGTGAGGCCATCTGTAGTGCCAGCCTGGCCATCATCTGAAGCCCATAGGCAGCTTCCTGATCCCTCACTTTGTCCTGCTCCTTGTGGAGGGAATGTCACGTGTACCCAGAGCTAGGGGTGGGGCAATGTTAGTAGCACCTGGAGAACCATTGGCCTCTACCTGGGTGAGGGGTGGTTCTGGCTCCCATGCTGGGTGGCCTGATAGCTATGGAACAGATCTCTCGTTAGCTACCACAGTCAGTGGCTGCTCTCCATCTAGGGTTAGGGCACCTGCTCAGAAATCAGGACACCCCATGCCAGGACAGAGGCCTACAATTCAGATGGCAGCACAGGGGTGAAGATGATCTCACCGTAGCCCTAGTTACATGGCTGTCCCTGCATGCAGGTCAGGAGGAGCTGGGGGAAGATGTTCTCTGTGTTTTTCCACAGCCTATCCCGGCCTCTTCCTGTGTCTGATTAGACCCAGAGAATACCAGGTTCCCTCTCATAGTCCTGGTTCTTTTTCTTTTACAGTCATGAGGCTTGAACTCAGGTCCTGGGTACTGTCCCTGAGCTCTTTTGCTCAAGGTTGATGCTCTACCATTTGAACTATAGTGCCATTTCCAGCTTTTCCTTTTCATGTGGATCTCTGATATCTCCAGTGCTGTGCCTGCAGGGAGGCACTCACCCCACTGACAGAGCCACCTCTGCCGTGACTGTGACTGCCCACAACCCTCACACCCACTCCTTGCACACCCCTCGACTCCAGTTTTAGCTCCTCTTGGACTGGGTGTCCAGCCTACCCCTTCCTACACTCACAAAGGGTCTACAATTGTCTTCCCAGGGTCCTTTCTTCTGCCAGCCAGAGTACAGACTGTGCACATTTTGAGGATCACAGAGCTCAAAGCCAAAGGCTGAGATGCAGAAGGGGGTGACCCAGTAGCTGCACAGGGCCCATGGATAATCCTGTTCATCCCCCGGCCTGTGACTTCCCCCACCCCCTTGGCAGGGAAGCTCCATGCCCACATCCTGATCCCTGGTCCCCTCCAATTCCATTCTCCCTTGGATTTTGCAGACTGTCTACCATCAGGATCTAAAATTCTATTCATCACTTTATGTCCTTATCACTGATTTGCTACTTTGGCAGGATCTCCCCGTGCCTGGAGAGTGGGCATTTCATGTACTCTTTGTGGAGAAGTTGCCCCAGGAGAAGAAATATGCACTTCATGTGAGTGTTGGACAGGGCAGGAGGGCTCCCTAGGATGAGAAGCCACAGGAGGGGTGCAGATGGGGGAATGCTAGGGGCCCCAGGGGACAGTGGGAGTTAGGGCACAGTTGGTTCCTTCTGCAGGGTTGACACCGCTTCACAAACCCAACAGAATGAGGTTCACATTACAGATATCAGAGACAGTGCAGAATGCCAATGGGCGCAGGGGTCACTGTCACCCCCAGATGCTGGCTGCATGCTGGGATGCACGCAGAGATGGTTTCAAGATCAGATAATGAGGATGTTGCAGGGTGTAACCATTCTTTTCAGATGGCTCTCTACCTCTCTTGAGCTTCATCTCTATCTTTGGCTTTTTCTTGGCAGTTAACTGGAAATGAGAGTTTCATGGACTTTCCTTTCTGGACTGGCTTCAAACAGAAGCTATGCACAGTTTTCAAACCATACCCTACTGAAGAAGGGAAGCTTGATCTGGTGCCTAACTGGGTTGCACTTTGGCTCCGTTTGCTATGCCTCACGGGAGGGGGCTCATCATTTGTAGACTAAGATCTCATGACCTTCAAAGCCAAATGCTACCTGAAAGTTCAGGGTCCCAGCCTATGTGTTGGGCCTGGGTGAATACATTCTCTGTTATGCTGGGTCATCAACCCATGTTTTAAGCTGGAAGTAGGCAGTGCCACATTTGATAAGAACATCTGCCAGAGATTGTCACCTCATGAAAGCAGATTCTAAATTTGTATTCCATTTCCTGTGGTGGAGAAATCCCCTCCAAGTTAGACAGGCTCACATCCACCTGCAGGTCACACTCCTAATGCACCCTTGAATGTCCTCATGGTATTGGGATCTAAGTTTGTAGTCCATGAATTAGCTGGACAAGTGATGACAAACGTGTTGTGGATTAATATGAGAACAATTTAAGAAGCCCTGGAGGAGCATCAACCTGACCCTCTGTGGTGCTATAAATCTGATAGGATGTTCCACACTGAGAAACAATCACATGGCTTTGTGTTTGGCATCCAGACAAGTGAGTGCATGTCTTAGCTGTCAGCCAATACAGAGAGGACATGAATAAGTGGGTGGAAACCATCTGTCCGACCCCTGTCTGGGGGCAGATGGAGAGAACATACGAAGGTAGATACCATGGCTGTGGTGGGGCCAAAAAAAGGGTAAAAGAGGCAAAGGAACCAGGTACTGGTAGCTCAAGACTGTCATCCTAGCTACTCAGGAGTTTGAGATCAGAGGATCACAATTCAAAGCCAGCCCAGGACACAAACTCCATGAGACTCTTATCTGCAATAAACTACTGAATGCAAGAAGCTCAAGCTCAGTGACAGCATCCAGGCCTAGCGTTCAAAACCCAGGACTGGCAAAATAAGGATCAAAGGACAAGAAGCTGGCCAAAAGTTAGAGGGACTCTATCTTGACAAACAATACAATGGTAAGTTGCACTCAGAAGACTTGCACAAAATCTGGAAATGCCTGAGACCTATCTATGTATGTTTCCTGTTTGTCTAAATACATATGTTTATGCATTTATATATTAGTATAGAGAGACAGATCAATACATATGACTATACATATATACATAGCCAGACACTTATGGGTGGGTGGTATACTGTGTGAGAGTTTGTGTTTGTGTTTTGTGGATGGCTATCTCTGTTTAATAAAGATAGAAAATATGTAAATATCTTTAAAAACACTTCATAAAATATAGAAAGACATAAGCTCTTGAGGGAATCTGAAATGACAAGATTATTCACAGGCACGTTTATCCTTATGGATTCCTCAGCATGTTTTAAGTTTTTTCATTATTTTCTTTCTTTTTTTGAACCAGTGCTAAGGATTTCTCTCAGGGACCAGGTGCTGCCAATTACTAATTTTCTCATGGCTAGTACAAGAGGAACTGAGCCACAGTTCCACTTTTGCCTTATTTATTCGTGCTTAACTGAAGATAAAGATTTCTATCAGTGACTTTCTCTCAGGGGCTGGATTCTAACGAGGATCCCCAGACCTCAGCCTTCTCTATAGCTACAATTAACAGTATGAGAACCCAGCACTGGGTTCCAATACACAGGGCAAGAAATTGAGTGTATCTCTCAACTCCAATTAGCTATAATAAGCTAGAAGTGAAAGACCAATACCTTTGAGGAAAAGATGCTAAGGGTTATCACACAGGCCCTATGAGTAAGCCCTAAACCTTGTACACATGTGTGCATGCACACATTGGCAGATACACACACAAATGCACACACACAATATCTCAGGCAATATTGTATTTTGAATTAATATCCAAAGATTGGACAACAGGATATCAAGTAATAAAATCTGTTTTTCTTGTCTACATTGAGGGAAAGGGATAAATCACAAGATGCAGAAGCGAAGAATTCAGAGGCAAATGCTGTGAGTAAATAACTTGTAAAAAGCACATTTCTTTTCTTTTCTTATCTTTTGTTTTTTCTGCGATTCCTGGGGCTTGAACTCAGGGCCTGAGCATTGCTCTTGGCTTTTCCCAAGTCTAGCCCTCTGCCACTTGAGCCACATTGCCATATGGATTTTTATATCTGTGTGATATTAAGGACTCTAACCTAGATCTTCATGGATGCTAGGCAAGCACTCTAACACTGGGCCTAACTCTAAACCCTGATAACGTATTTATCAATAGTCATCATCATATCAAAATATCCTTTCTCCTACAAAGAATGAACACTTATCTATGTCTGTAAGACATTTTTTATGTCACCAATGCTTCTGTGATTTTCCCACTTGCATTTTTACAGATGACAGCACAGATATTCCTAGTAGATTGAAGTGAAAAATATGTGCAAGATGGCCTGTGTGTGTCATCTATTTGTAGAGTGCTTGGCTACCACATAAAAAGACTCCGGTTTGATTCTGCAGTACCATATACATAGAAAACGCTGGAAGTGGTGCTGTGGCTTGGTGGGACAGCTATAGCCTAAAGAAAGCCTAAGAACAATGGTCAGGTTCTGAGGTCAAGTCCCAGGACTAGCAAAAAAAAAATGTGCAAGAGGAAAATGCAAGCTGGGAAGGCACTGTGAAGCAAAATGTCTTGTGAAGGGTAAGGGGAATAGTGACAGTTAAGTTTGGATCTTACATAAGAAAGTCTCCTTGAGCCTGAGACCAGGCTAGCACTTACGCCTAGTTAATGACTTGGGATTTGAACAAAAAGGTGTGCTGTTTACTACATCCATATGTGAGGTGGGAAGGGAGATTCAGCCTCCAGTATGTCTTTGGGGAGATCTTTTGTGACTGAGGAGCTCTGGTCATTGGGCCTTGAAAGGTGACCCTACCTCCCTCACAAGAACAGAATATGGACCCCTGGTAACCAAGCCACTGTATGTGACAACCAGCTCAAGCCAGCTCCCTTGGCCTGTGGCTCAGGAACCAGAAAGATGTTGCTGTGCTGTTGCCAAAGGTCAGGAGGCTCGCATCTCAGGCATGAGAGATATGGATGTCTCACTTGAAGAAGTAGATGCTGGATCAGTGCCAACCCAAAATTCCAGTATATCAGGCATTTCTCTAGGAAGAAAGCCAGGAAACTCCAGGGCAACTCAGATGAGGTATATTGAGAGGAAACCTATTTGAACCCATCATCCTGTCCACACACTACAACCTTCTTGTGTGCTTTCAAGTGACTATACTGAGATTAGAGTGTGTCATTTCCAATCTCCTCTATTCCAATTCCTCAGTGTGAAGTGTGGTCCCATTCCTAGGTTTGAAATATCCACTGTTTTGCCAACATAGTGTGATGGTAAGTCAGCTCAGACTCTGAATGAGCCTTGTAACCTATGGATCCTGGAGGAAGGCCTGTTGAAGATGCTGCTGACAAAGCTGATCCCTGCCTACCAGAAAGGTGATCTCTTTCATGTGGGAAACTTCCTGCACAATTTCAAATAGTGGAGGACAATGTAGTAGTTGCTGGAAATTCTCTTGAAAAAGTGAGTGTTCCCCCTCCAAACCCAGGTTTGCTCACCACTCCTGGCCAAGTCTTGGAACACTTGGCTCCTCTCTGAGCCTGCTTGGTTCACTGCGGTGTTCACAGGGGAGCTAAGAATGATACAAGTGCACAAACTACTTTATTATGACTGGGACACCATGCCATTTCATTTCCCTCACAAGCTACTGGAGTCTCAACAGTGTGCTTACTGAGAAGTTGGATTTCAGGCATGAGTAAGTGGCTCCCAACTGCAGCCCTCACCTAGGTGACATCCTAGGAAATCCCATTTCCCAGTAAGAAATGAGGTGTCAGTACTAATGGCAGAGGCCTGTGAAATACTGGAGTCAGAGGAAAAGCTGGGGGCTGAATCACTTTTGAGCCATCAGGGAGGGATTGTGATAGCTTTGCCTGTTAGAACCTGAAAGCATTTACATTTTGGTGTGTGGTCCAGTGCTGCCACTTGAACCTGAACCCAGGTCTAAATGCCATCCCTTTGGTGTTCAAAAATTAGCACTGTACCATTTGAGTCATAGGTCAAGTTCTGGCTCTTTGCTGCCTAATTGAAGACAAGTGCCTTTAGACTTTTACTGACTAGACTGGCTTTCCACTGTGATCTTCAGAGCTCAGCCTGCTGGGTGGCTAAGATTAGAGGAATGAGCATTTAGTTCTTTATTTAGAGCATTCACTTATTGATTTATTTAGAGCATTTACTTAGTTAATTTAAGGTGCGTTTACTTTGGACAGATGCATAGAGGCCTCTCTCAGAAGCTTCTGGAAGTGGGGTGTAAAAGTCATCCTGTTCTCGAGTGTCTCTTACCCCCCTCCCAGCACATAAGTGCACATCTCTGCAGGACAGCCACAGCATTAGAGTCCTGCAAGAAAGGGGCTTTGGTAGAAGGCTCATGATGGAGAGAGAAAGCTCTCACTTTCCTTGTACCGAATGTTCCCACAGCATCATGTGTTTCATCTATACGATGTGAATGGACTTCTACCCCAGTGATTTCTACGAGTTCAAGAACTGCCACACCCTGACACAACTCAAGCTCTATATGAGGCTCCACATGCCAGCTTTGGACCTGCTCTTCTAAACACATACTTTTTGACCAGCTGGAGGAATGTGCGACCAGTAAGACCAAGAAAAAGTAGAAGTCCTGGTGTGGGTGCCTCAGAGCCTGTGAGTAGGAAGCCCATGTGGTCTAGATTTTGGTTGGCCCTTACTTCTACAGAGCTTGGCAAAATGCCTTTATGGGTGGTGTCAGCCAGGTAATGTCTGTCCTCTGAAAGAACTCAGGAATAAGCACTCATTAGAAAGACCCTACAGCTCCTCAGTGTTCAGTCCAAACTCCAGTTCTACAGGTTCCTCCATTAGATCCTCATGGAAGTTGAGTGACACTTCAACTTGCAGAGTCTACTCTGTCCACTCTGTACCTATTTCCATTCTTAGGTTTGGGTCATCGTGGAAGAGCTTATCCTGAACTCCGGATGAAAAACCCACCAATGGAGATGGTGACTGATGGAGACTGAGAATCATCACTGCACTCCAGAAAGCATGGGCCTTCTGTAGAAATTACCAAACAGGTTTAGAGTCCTGTGGATATACCTTTTGCTCTGAACCCCATGTGTGACACAGTTGAACCTGCAGATACTATGGAGGAAGAAAAAGAGCAGCCAGATTTGCTTCCGTTTCCTTTCACACTCCACCCAGAGTCAGTCCATCTGAGTCAGAGTAACACTCCACTTATTGTGCAAGCTGAAGGGGCACACGCTGGGCTCATGGAAAATGTCCCCATGGGAAGCAGCAAGTGTACTCTCAATACTGGATTCATTGGAGGAAAATGAATCCATCCCCACAGAATATCCAGACCCATCCATCTCACTAAAAGAGACTCAATCTCCATTCGACAAACCAGAATCCATCCCCCTCTTAACTCAGGAAGGACATTCTGTTTCTCATGAGGAAGGAGACCCTTCTGAGGACTCTGAAGTAGAATTACTGTCTGAAGGCAACTTGGAGGCCAGTCTGGATTTAGAGCTTCCCTGTCCCCTTCCTAAAAAGACATCTCTTTATTTTTCTCTCATGATTCTTGTCAAGTATTCATTGTATTTACTTTGCTAAACATAAGAAAGTAATAACTAAAATTCCTTTTTTATTAGTTTTATAGCATTACTACAATTTTATGAGAAAAATTACCTAGAATGTTTACTTTAGAGTTCAAGTAATCCATTTTGATAAATATATCAACCTACATCATTTATTTGAACACATTTTAATCTATTTCTTTCAGGAATGAAAATACATATATATTTGTTGTAAATGAAATTTATGACTTGGGGGGAAGGGAAAGAGAAAAGGGGGGCGGGGGTAACAGTGTTTACAAGAAATGGACTCATTACATATGTAACAGCAATCTCTTTGTATATCACCTTGACAACAAATTTTTTGAAAAGTACAATAAGTTTAAATGTCTACTTTGGGCAGAATTTTTTTTGCCAGTACTGTGCTTAGACTCAGGACCTGAGCACGATCCTTGTTTTTGTTTTTGTTTATTCTTAAGGCACAAGTTCTATCACATGTGCCACAGCACCACTTTTATCTTTTTTTATCTATGTTGTGCTGAGGAATTGAACTTGGGTCTTCATTCATGCTCGGCAAGAACTCTTCCACTAGGCTTAACTTATGGCCCCATTGGGAAGGAAGTTTTCCATAAAATATGTAGAAAATATGTCCACTAAATAAAAGCCATCAAAAATAGAAGAAAAATTATATACTTAGATAACGACATGCCAGTATTATGGCAGATCTCTGTAATTCTAGCTTCAAGAGTGGCCTATTTGGACCGGGAGTTGGCTGGCTGAAGTAAAGTGCTATCCTTGAGCAAGCCCTAGGACAGTGCTCTGGCCATGAGTTGAAGCCATAGGACATGAAAAAAATAATAATTTAATGCCCGTGACTGGTGGCTCAACCTGGTAACCCTAGCTACCCTGGAGGATCGAGGTTCAAAGACGGACCAGGCATAAAAATCTGTGAGAATCTTATTTCCAAATAATCCAGAAAATTCAAAATGACAATGTGCCTCAAGTGGTAGAGCTCTTGCTTGAGCTGAAGAGCTTAAGGTAAACATCCAGGCCCAGATTTCAAGCCCCATGAGTGAAAAAAGAAAAATAAAAAGAAAGCCCTTATCTAAGGCTGGAGTGCACACTAGTGGTAGTTT
>NW_028327302.1:0-22828 GCF_031878675.1 Megascapheus bottae | reverse complement strand
CATAATAGAACACACATAGGACAGAAAACTTATGCATGTAGTGAATGCGGAAAGTCTTTCAAATGGAAGGTAAAACTCCATGTTCATCAGAGAATATACTCAGGAGAAACACTTTATGAGTGTAACATATGTGGAAAGCCAAACCTCAACATGCATAAGACAATTCAAACAGGAGAAAAACCTTATGAATGTAACCGATGTGGAATGTCTTTCAAATGGAAGTCTTCCCTCAAATTGCATCAGAGAACACACACAGGAGAGAAACTGTACGAGTGCATCAAATGTGGTAAGACCTTCAGATGGAAGTCACATTACAGGAGGCATAACAGAATTCACACATATTAGAAACCTTAGGAATGTAACCAAAGTTGAAAGTCTTTCGTGCAGTATTCACCCTTCAGGAAGTGTAAGAGAGTTCACACATATGAGAAGCCTTAGCAATGTAATAAATAGGAAAGACTTTTTAGTCTGTGCAAGAAAACTCAGCTTGTGTCACAGAACCAACACAAGATCAAACCCTTAATGAATGTAGCAAATGTTCAGTCTTTTCCCCAGAAGGCACAAGTCAAGATTTATCACTAAACACCCACAGGATAGAATCCTATGAATAAAATGAAAGGGAAATTTTTTTGAAGAACTCATAGTTGAGTTTGCATGATACCACACAGATACAGGATAAAAATCGTATGAATATAAGAATATGAAAAAATCCATCATGAACGCATGACTAAGTATAAAATGCACCTAGGAGAGAAAAACCTTATGAATATTACAAATGTGGAAAGTGTTTGACCTGGAAGGCATACTTCTGTGTTCATCACAAACCTGATTCCCATAGAAGAAAAGAAAACTAATGAATAGAACAAATGTGCAATGACTTTTAATCAGAAGTCAGTCTTCAGTACATTTCAGAACATACACAATAGAGAAATTCTGAGTAATGAAAAACATTTAGCTATATATAGAATCTCTGTATATGGGAGCATTAGGGTAAATCTTCTAAACAAAGTCAACCTTCAGCAAGCATTAAGAGCACTCACAGAAGAAATAATAGCATGTAGGAAAACCTTTGTCAGAAACCTCTAAAAGCTGCCTGTGTGGCTTAGTGGTAGAGTGCTAACCTATCAAGGATGAAGGCCTGGGTTAGATTCCCCAATACTACGTGAAAAGAGCAAGCCAGAAGCAGCACTGTGGTTCAAATGGTAGAGTGCTAACCTTGAGCAAAAGTACCTCAGGCCCTGAGTTCAAGCCTAAGGATTGGAGAGAGAGAGAGAGAGAGAGAGAGAGAGAGAGAGAGAGAGAGAGAGAGAGAGAGAGAGAGAGAGAGAGAGAGAGAGAGAGAGAGAGAAGAGAGAGAGAGGGAAACAGGAACTTCTAAATTTTACAGAGATAGAGAAGGAGAGAGAGAAGGAGACAGAAACTAATTTCTAAACTTTACAGTCTTTCTATTTCCTTAGAAATTCGTCTATTTCATTCTTTCTGACAGAAGCACAGAATTCCATTGTGTAAAAATACCATATTTGATCTACTCATCAACTGACGGGCATCTGGGTTGGTTCCATACCTTTGCTATAGTAAATAGTGCTGTGATAAAGGTTATTGTTCTAGTGAATTCAGTATGTCCTATCTGGACGATTGGCAAGTAATGAAATTGCTGGATCACAGGGGAGCTCTATGTTTAGCCTTTTTGGGATACTGCCATAGTGCTTTCCATAGTGGTTGAACGAGTTTGCAATCCCACCAGCAGTGTAGTAGCGATCCCTCCTGGCCACATCCCCTCCAGCATACGTTATTAGATTTCTGGATCTTGGCCATTCTAACTGGAGTGAGGAGGAAAAGGGAAAGAGGAACTGAAACTTTCTCTCCTTATAGATGACATGATTCTGTATTTAAAGAACCCTATAGACTCTACTCCGAAGATGCTTGAGCTGATATAAAACTTTGGTAAGGTAGCAGGGTACAAAATTAAGCCTCAATGTCAACTGCCTTCCTATATGCCAACAAATGAGAGGAATGAGGCAAGAATCAGGATAGCAACTCATTTTGCTATCAAAGAAAATAAAATACCTAGGAATTAACTTAGAATGTAAAGCACCTTTTTGATGGAACTATAAACCCTGGAGAAGGAAATTAACGCAGAACTGAGGAAATGCAAAAACCTATGCTCCTGCTTTGGAAGAAGTAATATTGTAAAAATGGCAATCTTGATAAGGACTATCTACAAATTCAGTGCAATATTCATCAATATCCCAATGTCATTCTTTAAAGAAACAGAAGAGGAAATCCAAAATTTCACTTGGAATAATAAAAGACCCCTTATAGTCTGTCTTCTTGCATGATACATAATGTTTAATCTCACCTTCTCCACCAAAATCTCACCTTTCTCATTGAGACATAGGTGGCCCTGTTTACTAGCAGCAAAGGCTCAAACGCGCAGTTTCAGGTGTCACCTCTGCCTCTGTTACTGGGTAGATTCAACTCTGTCAACGATTCTGAGGTCTGCTCTGGGAGTCTTGGTCACAAGTTGTTCTGTGGCATCTGCTGCCAGCCTGTGCCTATTTGCTTCCTTTTCCTCCAGCAGCCTACAACAGGGAATGAAGTTCAGGCGCTGATGCTCTCCTTCATATGCAGGGCAGGATGAGCCCAACCCTCCCTCATCTTCCTCTTCCAATTTTTCGGAAAAATGTGCAGGCAGAAGTCCTCAGGTGTGGGGCATGGCTGATGCACACTTTTAATCCAGGCTGGTCCGGAGGCTGAGATCTGAGTATGGAAGTTCCAAGTCACCTAGAACAGGAAAGTCTGATAGATTCTTACTACCAAAAATAAAAACAGCTGGGAATGGAGTTTGGGCTCAAGTGGTAAAGGGCTAGTCTTGAGTACAAATGCTTAGTGCCCAGGCCCTGAGTTCAGGCTCCAGCACTGCCAACAACCTCACTTTAGTGAGATTTTAGCTTTATCCATGTAGGCACATCTCACTGGAATCTTTGCTGGTAGAGATAGTCTTCATAATTTTGTCTCAAGGTAAAGGTCCTCCTGGGGTAGTACACAAAAGGTGTCATGGAGAGAGGAGCCCCACTTGCTCCAGGTTTGAAGATGGCATAGGTCAAGCCAGCATGGAGTTGGCACATCAGTCTTTTTCCTAGCTCCACCTACCAGTGAATGTCAAATGACATTGATTGTTGTGGGATTGTGTGATTGAAGTGCCCCATTAATGGCAGTGTTAGCACATCCAAACTTGGATACCAGGAATGCTGAAATCTCAAAGCTAAGATTTTTGTTGGCTACAGAAATGCGGGTGTGTCTGTTATTCACTAAAAGTTCAGGTGCAAAGATTCTGAAGCTTGATGCCATGTGTTTATTCCATTTAGTAAAATTATTTTAATGCACTGTATAAGTTAAAACATTTGATAAGAGTCAGGGGTAGTGAAAACATTGTTCTTGAATTCAGGTGTCTGGCAGGGTAATGGGGGGGTGTTGGTGGCTGGGACTATGAAGCTGGAGCTGCTATCAAACCATGGATCATGTTCCTCTTTGTCTGGGAGAAATGACTCCAAAGATGAAATTCGAATGGTGAGGAAAAGATGATGATGTACTCAGGAAATTTCTCCTAAACAAATGCTCATGTGGAAGTGGGATGGGGGCTGGGCATATCTGAGGCAGAGCTTAAGGGGGCTTCTCGTGGCGTTGAGAACGTTCCTTGCGACTTCAGGCATGCAGCAGGGTGTTTTAGATGGCCATTGTGAGATGGATGGAATAAGACTGGAGACAAGATGAATGCTGGGATCCTGCAATGCTTTTGCATGAGTGGCTGGTGGCTCACCTGAAAGAACTAATTATGTCTAAAAAAGAAATCAGGAATTTGTTTTGATTACATAATACCTATAATCCGAGGCATATTCAGGATCCTGATCTTAGTATTGTGGTTTAAAACCAACCCAGCAAAGGGAAAAATGCATGAGACTCTTACTCCCAGTTTAGAGCAAGAACAAAGATTGAAGTAGAGCTGTGGCTCAAGAGCTAGAGTGCTACCTTGAGCAAAGAAAAGCTAAGAAAAAGCTCCAGGTCTTGAGTTCAAGGCCAGGAATGAAAGAAGGAAGGTAAAAAAAGGGAAGTATGTGAGGAAGGGAAATATATAAATGAAAGAGAGAAGGAACTAGAGATTTTAAACTAGAGAATGTTTAAAAGTCATCAGTCCTTCTAAGAAAAGTGTTGGAGTATGTGTTCTATATGTGGTGAACTGGAAGCCCAGCAGTGACTTGTTAACCAAAGAGTCACCATGATGAGCAAAGGATAGAAATCTGCATGAGCCTCTTAGCGGATGGAGTCACAGACGAGAACCTCAGCTCCCATCCCATAGTTAGAAGTATATAGAGATGGGGAAGTTGGCATCACCTTGATGTCATTGTGTCCATGGAGACTGGAAGCCATGGCTCTGTGAAAGCACAATGTTCTGGTTACTGAGCTGAGAGGCTGAGGAGAGCCAAGTCCTGGCCATGAAGAAATCAGGGTGGCAGCAGAGCAACTCTGCTGCAGTGTGTGCATGCTTGGCTGTTCTTATTCTGTGGTGGATCAGGCCGGAGCGGGTGATAGTAACTGTTTTGTGGTCACAAGCCCTTCACCAAGAGCTTCCTCTGGGATCCTCATAAGCTACAGGGTGGCTGGTGGTGGGATGTGTGTGGGGTGGAAGTGACAGAGGGATGGACGCATGGCAAGGTGGGTGAAGAGATGAGAGGAATGATGAGAGCCCAGTTGATTGGTTTCCAAGGTTAATGGGTGGGAGGTAGAGAGGCATGATGGAGGAAAGATGGAGGCAGGGGAAGGTGGTGACAGAGTGAGGCCATCTGTAGTGCCAGCCTGGCCATCATCTGAAGCCCATAGGCAGCTTCCTGATCCCTCACTTTGTCCTGCTCCTTGTGGAGGGAATGTCACGTGTACCCAGAGCTAGGGGTGGGGCAATGTTAGTAGCACCTGGAGAACCATTGGCCTCTACCTGGGTGAGGGGTGGTTATGGCTCCCATGCTGGGTGGCCTGATAGCTATGGAACAGCTCTCTCCTTAGCTACCACAGTCAGTGGCTGCTCTCAATCTAGGGTTAGGGCACCTGCTCAGCCATCAGGACACCCCATGCCAGGACAGAGGCCTACAATTCAGATGGCAGCACAGGGGTGAAGATGATCTCACCGTAGCCCTAGTTACATGGCTGTCCCTGCATGCAGGTCAGGATGAGCTGGGGGAAGATGTTCTCTGTGTTTTTCCACAGCCTATCCCGGCCTCTTCTTGTGTCTGATTAGACCCAGAGAGTACCAGGTTCCCTCTCATAGTCCTGGTTCTTTTTCTTTTACAGTCATGAGGCTTGAACTCAGGTCCTGGGTACTGTCCCTGAGCTCTTTTGCTCAAGGTTGATGCTCTACCATTTGAACCATAGTGCCATTTCCAGCTTTTCCTTTTCATGTGGATCTCTGATATCTCCAGTGCTGTGCCTGCAGGGAGGCACTCACCCCACAGACAGAGCCACCTCTGCCGTGACTGTGACTGCCCACAACCCTCATACCCACTCCTTGCACACCCCTCGACTCCAGTTTTAGCTCCTCTTGGACTGGGTGTCCAGCCTACCCCTTCCTACACTCACAAAGGATCTACAATTGCCTTCCCAGGGTCTTTTCTTCTGCCAGCCAGAGTACAGACTGTGCACATCTTGACGATCACAGAGCTCAAAGCCAAATGCTGAGATGCAGAAGGGGGTGACCCAGTAGCTGCACAGGGCCCATGGATCATCCTGTGCATCCCCCAGCCTGTGACTTTCCCCACCCCCTTGGCAGGGAAGCTCCATGCCCACATCCTGATCCCTGGTCCCCTCCAATTCCATTCTCCCTTGGATTTTGCAGACTGTCTACCATCAGGATCTAAAATTCTATTCATCACTTTATGTCCTTATCACTGATTTGCTACTTTCTCAGGATCTCTCCGTGCCTGGAGAGTGGGCATGTCATGTACTCTCTGTGGAGAAGTTGCCACAGGAGAAGAAATATGCACTTCATGTGAGTGTTGGACAGGGCAGGAGTGCTCCCTAGGATCAGAAGCCACAGGAGTGGTGCAGATGGGGGAATGCTGGGGGCCCCAGGGGACAGTGGGAGTTAGGGCACAGTTGATTCCTTCTGCAGGGTTGACACCGCTTCACAAACCCAACAGAATGAGGTTCACATTACAGATGTCAGAGACAGTGCAGATTGCCAATGGGCGCAGGGGTCACTGTCACCCCCAGATGCTGGCTGCATGCTGGGTTGCACGCAGAGATGGTTTCAAGATCAGATAATGAGGATGTTGCAGGGTGTAACCATTCTTTTCAGATGGCTCTCTACCTCTCTTGAGCTTCATCTCTATCTTTGGCTTTTTCTTGGCAGTTAACTGGAAATGAGAGTTTCATGGACTTTCCTTTCTGGACTGGCTTCAAACAGAAGCTATGTACAGTTTTCAAACCATACCCTACTGAAGAAGGGAAGCTTGATCTGGTGCTTAACTGGGTTGCACTTTGGCTCCGTTTGCTATGCCTCACGGGAGGGGGCTCATCATTTGTAGACTAAGATCTCATGACCTTCAAAGCCAAATGCTACCTGAAAGTTCAGGGTCCCAGCCTATGTGTTGGGCCTGGGTGAATACATTCTCTGTTATGCTGGGTCATCAACCCATGTTTTAAGCTGGAAGTAGGCAGTGCCACATTTGATAAGAACATCTGCCAGAGATTGTCACCTCATGAAAGCAGATTCTAAATGTGTATTCCATTTCCTGTGGTGGAGAAATCCCCTCCAAGTTAGACAGGCTCACATCCCCCTGCAGGTCACACTCCTAATGCACCCTTGAGTGTCCTCATGGTATTGGGATCTAAGTTTGTAGGGAATGCTGGTTTAGTCCATGAATTAGCTGGACAAGTGATGACAAATGTGTTGTGGATTAATATGAGAACAATTTAAGAAGCCCTGGAGGAGCATCAACCTGACCCTCTGTGGTGCTATAAATCTGATAGGATGTTCCAGACTGAGAAACAATCACATGGCTTTGTGTTTGGCATCCAGACAAGTGAGTGCATGTCTTAGCTGTCAGCCAATACAGAGGAGGACATGAATAAGTGGGTGGAAAGCATCTGTCAGACCCCTGTCTGGGGGCAGGTGGAGAGAACATAGGAAGGTAGATACCATGGCTGTGGTGGGGCCAAAAAATGGTAAAAGAGGCAAAGGAACCAGGTACTGGTAGCTCAAGACTGTCATCCTAGCTACTCAGGAGTTTGAGATCTGAGGATCACAATTCAAAGCCAGCCCAGGACAGAAACTCCATGAGACTCGTATCTGCAATAAACTACTGAATGCAAGAAGCTCAAGCTCAGTGACAGCATCCAGGCCTAGCGTTCAAAACCCAGGACCGGCAGAAAAAAGTATCAAAGGACAAGAAGCTGGCCAAAAGTTAGAGGGACAGTATATTGACAAACAATACAATGGTAAGTTGCACTCAGAAGACTTGCACAAAATCTGGAAATGCCTGAGACCTATCTATGTATGTTTCCTGTTTGTCTAAATACATATGTTTATGCATTTATATATTAGTATAGAGAGACAGATCAATACATATGACTATACATATATACATAGCCAGACACTTATGGGTGGGTGGTATACTGTGTGAGAGTTTGTGTTTGTGTTTTGTGGATGGCTATCTCTGTTTAGGAAAGGTAGAAAATATGTAAATATCTTTAAAAACAACTTGATAAAATATAGAGAGACATAAGCTCTTGAGGGAATCTGAAATGACAAGATTATTCACAGGCACGTTTATCCTTATGGATTCCTCAGCAAGTTTTAAGTTTTTTTCATTATTTTCTTTCTTTTTTTGAACCAGTGCTAAGGATTTCTCTCAGGGACCAGGTGCTGCCAATTACTAATTTTCTCATGGCTGGTACAAGAGGAACTGAGCCACAGTTCCACTTTTGCCTTATTTATTCGTGCTTAACTGAAGATAAAGATTTCTATCAGTGACTTTCTTTCAGGGGCTGGATTCTAACGAGGATCCCCAGACCTCAGCCTTCTCTATAGCTACAATTAACAATATGAGAACCCAGCACTGGGTTCCAATGCACAGGGCAGGAAATTGAGTGAATCTCTCAACTCCAATTAGCTATAATAAGCTAGAAGTGAAAGACCAATACCTTTGAGGAAAAGATGCTGAGGGTTATCACACAGGCCCTATGAGTAAGCCCTAAACCCTGTACACATGTGTGCATGCACACATTGGCAGATACACACACACATGCACACACACAATATCTCAGGCAATATTGTATTTTGAATTAATATCCAAAGATTGGACAACAGGATAGCAAGTAATAAAATCTGTTTTTCTTGTCTACATTGAGGAAAAGGGATAAGTCACAAGATGCAGAAGCGAAGAATTCAGAGTCAAATGCTGTGAGTGAATAACTTGTAAAAAGCACATTTCTTTTCTTTTCTTTTCTTTTGTTTTCTCTGCCATTCCTGGGGCTTGAACTCAGGGCCTGAGCACTGCTCTTGGCTTTTCCCAAGTCTAGCCCTCTGCCACTTGAGCCACATTGCCATATGGATTTTTATATCTGTCTGATATTAAGGACTCAAACCTAGATCTTCATGGATGCTGGGCAAGCACTCTAACACTGGGCCAAACTCTAAACCCCGATAAAGTATTTATAAATAGTCATCATCATCATATCAACATATCCTTTCTCCTACAAAGAATGAACACTTATCTATGTCTGTAAGACTTTTTTTATGTCACCAATGCTTCTGTGATTTTCCCACTTGCATTTTTACAGATGACAGCACAGATATTCATCAGGAAGAAAAATAGATTAGGATACAGAAACCTAACAACGTCCTAGTAGATTGAAGTGAAAAATATGTGCAAGCTGGCCTGGGTGTTTCATCTATTTGTAGAGTGCTTGGCTACCACACAAAAAGACTCCGGTTTGATTCTGCAGTACCATATACAAAGAAAACGCTGGAAGTGGTGCTGTGGCTTGGTGGGACAGCTATAGCCTAAAGAAAGCCTAAGAACAATGGTCAGGCTCTGAGGTCAAGTCCCAGGACTAGCAAAATAAAATGTGCAAGAGGCAAAATGCAAGCTGAGAAGGCACTGTGAAGCAAAATGTCTTGTGAAGGGTAAGGGGAATTGTGACAGTTAAGTTTGGATCTTACCTAAGAAAGGCTCCTTGAGCCTGAGACCAGGCTAGCACTTACGCCTAGTTAATGACTTGGGATTTGAACAAAAAGGTGTGCTGTTTACTACATCCATATGTGAGGTGGGAAGGGAGATTCAGCCTCCAGTATGTCTTTGGGGAGGTCTTCTGTGAGCAAGGAGCTTTGGTCATTGGGCCTTGAAAGGCGACCCTACCTCCCTCACAATGGAACAGAATATGGAACCCTGGTAACCAAGCCACTGTATATGACAACCAGCTCAAGCCAGCTCGCTTGGCCTGTGGCTCAGGAACCAGAAAGATGTTGCTGTACTGTTGCCAAAGGTCAGGAGGCTCGCATCTCAGGCATGAGAGATATGGATGTCTCACTTGAAGAAGTAGATGCTGGATCAGTGCCAACCCAAAATTCCAGTATATCAGGCATTTCTCTAGGAAGAAAGCCAGGAAACTCCAGGGCAACTCAGATGAGGTATATTGAGAGGAAACCTATTGGAACCCATCATCCTGCCCACACACTACAACCTTCTTGTGTGCTTTCAAGTGACTATACTGAGATTAGAGTGTGTCATTTCCAATCTACTCTATTCCAATTCCTCAGTGTGAAGTGTGGTCCCATTTCTACGTTTGAAATATCCACTGTTTTGCCAACATAGTGTGATGGTAAGTCAGCTCAGACTCTGAATGAGATTTGTAACCTATGGATCCTGGAGGAAGGCCTGTTGGAGATGCTGCTGACAAAGCTGATCCCTGCCTACCAGAAAGGTGATCTCTTTTATGTGGGAAACTTCCTGCACAATTTCAAATAGTGGAGGACAATGTAGTAGTTGCTGGAAATTCTCTTGAAAAAGTGAGTGTTCCCCCTCCAAACTCAGGTTTGCTCACCCTTCCTGGCCAAGTCTTTGAATACTTGGCTCCTCTCTGATCCTGTTTGGTTCACTGGGATGTTCACAGGGGAGCTAAGCATGATACAAGTGCACAAACTACTTTATTATGACTGGGACAACATGCCATTTCATTTCCCTCACAAGCTACTGGAGTCTCAACAGTGTGCTTACTGAGAAGTTGGATTTCAGGCATGAGTAAGTGGCTCCCAACTGCAGCCCTCACCTAGGTGACATCCTAGGAAATCCCATTTCCCAGTAAGAAATGAGGTGTCAGTACTAATGGCGGAGGCCTGTGAAATACTGGAGTCAGAGGAAAAGCTGGGGGCTGAATCACTTTTGAGCCATCAGGGAGGGATTGTGATAGCTTTGCCTGTTAGAACCTGAAATCATTTACATTTTGGTGTATGGTCCAGTGCTGCCACTTGAACCTGAACCCAGGTCTAAATGCCATCCCTTTGGTGTTCAAAAATTAGCACTGTACCATTTGAGTCATAGGTCAAGTTCTGGCTTTTTGCTGCCTAATTGAAGACAAGTGCCTTTAGACTTTTACTGACTAGACTGGCTTTCCACTGTGATCTTCAGAGCTCAGCCTGCTGGGTGGCTAAGATTAGAGGAATGAGCATTTAGTTCTTTATTGGGAGCATTCACTTATTGATTTAGAGCATTTCCTTAGTTAATTTAAGGTGCGTTTACTTTGGACAGATGCATAGAGGCCTCTCTCAGAAGCTTCTGGAAGTGGGGTGTAAAAGTCATCCTGTTCTCGAGTGTCTCTTACCCCCCTCCCAGCACATAAGTGCACATCTCTGCAGGACAGCCACAGCATTAGAGTCCTGCAAGAAAGCGGCTTTGGTAGAAGGCTCAGGATGGAGAGAGAAGGCTCTCACTTTCCTTGTACCGAATGTGCCCACAGCATCATGTGTTCCATCTATACGATGTGAATGGACTTCTACCCCAGTGATTTCTACGAGTTCAAGAACTGCCACACCCTGACACAACTCAAGCTCTATACGAGGCTCCACATGCCGGCTTTGGACCTGCTCTTCTAAACACATACTTTTTGACCAGCTGGAGGAATGTGCGACCAGTAAGACCAAGAAAAAGTAGAAGTCCTGGTGTGGGTGCCTCAGAGCCTGTGAGTAGGAAGCCCATGTGGTCTAGATATTGGTTGGCCCTTACTTCTACAGAGCTTGGCAAAATGCCCTTTATGGGTGGTGTCAGCCAGGTAATGTCTGTCCTCTGAAAGGACTCGGGAATAAGCACTCATTAGAAAGACCCTACACCTCCTCAGTGTTCAGTCCAAACTCCAGTTCTACAGGTTCCTCCATTAGATCCTCATGGAAGTTGAGTGACACTTCAACTTGCAGAGTCCACTCTGTCCACTCTGTACCTATTTCCATTCTTAGGTTTGGGTCATCGTGGAAGAGCTTATCCTGAACTCCGGATGAAAAACCCACCAATGGAGCTGGTGACTGAAGGAGACTCAGTATCATCACTGCACTCCAGAAAGCATGGGCCTTCTGTAGAAATTACCAAACAGGTTTAGAGTCCTGTGGATATACCTTTTGCTCTGAACCCCATGTGTGACACAGTTGAACCTGCAGATACTATGGAGGAAGAAAAAGAGCAGCCAGATTTCCTTCCGTTTCCTTTCACACTCCACCCAGAGTCAGTCCATCTGAGTCAGAGTAACACTCCACTTATTGTGCAAGCTGAAGGGGCACACGCTGGGCTCATGGAAAATGTCCCCATGGGAAGCAGCAAGTGTACTCTCAATACTGGATTCATTGGAGGAAAATGAATCCATCCTCACAGAATATCCAGACCCATCCATCTCACTAAAAGAGACTCAATCTCCATTGGACAAACCAGAATCCATCCCCCTCTTAACTCAGGAAGGACATTCTGTTTCTCATGAGGAAGGAGACCCTTCTGAGGACTCTGAAGTAGAATTACTGCCTGAAGGCAACTTGGAGGCCAGTCTGGATTTAGAGCTTCCCTGTCCCCTTCCTAAAAAGACATCTCTTTATCTTGCTCTCATGATTCTTGTCAAGTATTCATTGTATTTACTTTGCTAACTATTAAACTCTCATTGTTAATATTATGGTGTGCAGTTCTTCAGTCCTTATTATACTGTGTTTTATTGTCCACTTAGAATGTGAGACCTCAGACACCTAGGTCCTGGGTGGGCCAAAAACCAGACAGGTCTGGTCCCATAGAAGACAACCTTACTGAATATACAGGGAACTATGAAATGCATGGAATCACCAGGAATCCAGGCCAGGCCTCCATGGAAAGAGAAGTCAGCTACCAAAGCTTAAGGACAGAGCAGATGCCTGGAAATGTGTTTTGTCAATTGGGAGAAGTGCCAGAGTAACTGTAATATTATGTGGGACTCTGTTCTGTGAGTTCAAGTCTGTTTATATATCCATTGTGCTTTGTACAAATATTTAAGAAAATTAAAACTCCACAACAGCATCAAAAATCTACTTTGGCTTTGAATGTGGCCTAGTTGTAGAGTGCTCGCCTAGTATACAAGAAGACCTTGATTCAATTCCTCGGCACTGCATACACAGAAAAAGCAGATGGGGCACTGTGGCTCAGGTGTCAGAGTGCCACCCTTGAACAAATGTGGCCAAGGACAGTTCCTGGTCCCTCAGTTCAAGCCCCAGGACTAGCCAAACAAGAAATCATACCATTTTCCACACATTTGGAAATAAATCTGTTTTATCTAACCCTACTTCTTTTTTGCCAGTCCAGGGTGTGTGCCACCAAGCCAAACTACTGGCCCCCAACCTTACTATTTTTAATCATTTAATTTTGTTACATAATCATATTTCATGCTGTCTGTATTAATACCATAAACAGTATGCTTAGTGTAATAATGTTAAAGGTAAAACATAAGAAATTAATAATTAAAATTCCTTTTTTATTAGTTTTATAGCATTACTACAATTTTATGAGAAAAATTACCTAGAATGTTTTTTTAGAGTTCAAGTAATCCATTTTGATAAATATATCAACCTACATCATTTATTTGAACATATTTTAAACTATTTTTTTTAGGAATGAAAATACATATATATTTGTTGTAAATGAAATTTATGGCTTGGGGGGAAGGGAAAGAGAAAAGGGGGAGGGGGTAACAGTGTTTACAAGAAATGTACTCATTACATATGTAACAGCAATCTCTTCGAATATCACCTTGACAACAAATTTTTTGAAAAGTACAATAAGTTTAAATGTCTACTTTGGGCAGAATTTTTTTTTTGCCAGTACTGTGCTTAGACTCAGGACCTGAGCACGATCCTTGTTTTTGTTTTTGTTTATTCTTAAGGCGCAAGTTCTATCACATGTGCCACAGCACCACTTGTATCTTTTTATCTATGTTGTGCTGAGGAATTGAACTTGGGTCTTCATTCATGCTCGGCAAGAACTCTTCCACTAGGCTTAACTTATGGCCCCAGTGGAAAGGAAGTTTTCCATAAAATATGTAAGAAATATGTCCACTAAGGAAAAGCCATCAAAAATAGAAGAAAAATTATATACTTAGATAACGACATGCCAGTATTATGGCAGATATCTGTAATTCTAGCTTCAAGAGTGGCCTATTTGGACCGGAAGTTGGCTGGCTGAAGTAAAGTGCTATCCTTGAGCAAGCCCTGGGACAGTGCTCTGGCCATGAGTTGAAGACATAGGACATGCAAAAAATAATAATCTAATGCCCGTGACTGGTGGCTCACCCTGGTAATCGTAGCTACCCTGGAGGATCGAGGTTCAAAGACGGACCAGGCATAAAAATCTGTGACAATCTTATTTCCAAATAATGCAGAAAATTCAAAATGACAATGTGCCTCAAGTGGTAGAGCTCTTGCCTTGAGCTGAAGAGCTTAAGGTAAACATCCAGGCCCAGAGTTCAAGCCCGATGAGTGAAAAAAAGAAAAAGAAAAAGAAAGCCCTTATCTAAGGCTGGAGTGCACACTAGTGGTAGTTTGCTTGCCTAGTATGCACAAAGCCTTGTGTTCAATTACTCTGTACCACTTACACCAAAAAAAAAAAAGCTGGAAATGATCTCAGAAGGTTGGGTTCTGAGGATCACAGTTCAAAGCCAGGCCAGACACTAAAGTCCATGAAACTGTTACTTCCACTTAAGCACCAGAAAACCAGAAGTGACACTCTGGCTCAAGGTGTTTAAGGTTGTAGCCTTGAGCTGAAGAGCCCAGGGACACTGCCCAGGTGCACAATTAAAGTCTTACAACCAAGAGAGAGAGAGGGAGAGAGAGAGAGAGAAACAGAGAGAGAGAGAGAGACTGAGAGAGAGAGAGAGAGACAGAGACAGAGAGACAGAGAGAGAGACAGAGAGAGAGAGACAGACAGACAGGCAGACAGAGAGAGACAGACATAGACAGAGAGACAGAGACAGAGACATCAAACAGTCAGGTACTGCTGGCTGAAGCGTGTAATTCTAGCTACTATGAAGGTTGAAATTGGAGGATCTTGGTTGAAAGCCCAAAGCCAGCCTGGACACATATGTTTGTGAGACTTACATCACCAATTAACTACCAGAAACCAAAAATGGAGCTGTAGAGGAAGAGCGATAGCCTTGAGCTGAAGAGTTCAGGGACAGTGTCCAGGCCCAAAGTCCAAGCACCATGACGAATCAATAATAAAAAAAAGAAGATAGCTAATAATAATGATGAATAATTTTGGGCTGGGAGTTTGGCCTAGTGGTAGAGTGCTTGCCGAGCATGCACGAAGACCTGGGTTCAATTCCTCAATGCCACATACATAGAAAAATGCTGGAAGTGGTGCTGAGGCTGAAGTGGTAGAGCCCTAGCCTTGAGAAAATATAAGGACAGTGCTCAGTCCCTGAGTTCAAGCCCAGGACTGGCCAAATCAATAGTAGTAGAGCACTGGCATTGAACTGAAGATCTGAGGAACAGCCCAGGCACAGAGTTCAAGCACCGCAAACAACAACAACAAAATCTATGAAATGGCAGTGGTGGTTTTAAGCTAAGCAAAAATAGAGTAGAAACTGGTAAAATACATATTTGTGTGTAAGCAAAATAGCCAGACTTATGCATTAGAACAGTATAGCAACTTGAAAATAATTTTGTTTTGCATCTCACTAGGTCCTGTCTCTTAATTTATTCAAGTAAGTAAAATGCTGGGTTTTATAATCATTGCTCTGAATATTAGAAAATCATAATATCTCTCATTAACCAACAAAGACCAGGAACTGGGGCTTCGTTCAAATGGCAGAGTATCAGGCAAGAGAAGAAAAAATTGAAGTAAGAACTTGAAGTTCTTGTTCCAGAACCTGCATAGTAACAGAGCAGCCGCCTGGTGATGGTACCTCACACCTATAATCTTAGCTACTCAGGAGGCTAAGATCTGAGAATCAAAGTTTAAAGCCAGCCAATGTACCCAGTTAACTGCCAGAAAAAACAGAATTGGCACTGTGGCTCACAGATTAAAGCACTAGCCTTGAGCTGAAGAGCTCAGGGACAGTGCCCAGGCCCAGAGTTCAAGCCCCACAATTGACAAAAATCAAACAAGCAAACAAAACTCACAAAGAAGCCTGCAGACCACAGTGGTTCTGCTGAGTCTCTTCTCTATGGGGATCAGGAAACATTTCACTTTTTCTGTCTCTTCCCATCTCAACATTCATACTAAAATAAGACTGTGTTGAAAGTTTCAATTTATAAAAATGTTTTTCATGAAGCACCCTGAAATATTCATCGCTTATACCTCAATTGAAGATAGTTGATTTGGGGCTGCATTGGTAGAGTGCTAGCCTTGAGCAGAAAAGGTCAGGGATAGAGCTGAAGCACTCAGTTGAAGACCCAGTGCCACCACACAAAAGAAAATATGCACTGTATACATATTTTCTAATTTCTTAATGAATTTTTCAGTCTGTATAAATATAGGGTACATTCCTTGTTACTTAAGTAAGATTGCTCTTTTTTTTCTTTTTGCCAGTCCTAGGGCTTGGATTCAGGGCCTAGACATTTTCATTGGACTCGCTTGCCCAAGGTGAGTGCTCTGCCTCTTGAGACACAGCGCCATTTCTAGCTTTTTTCTGAGTATGCGGTACCGGTGAATAGAACCTAGGTCTTGATGCATTCTAGGTGAGCACTCTACCATTAGGCTACATATAGGATGAGACTAAATGTAAGGATCTCTAGGATATGGGAACAAGAGCTATATCTTGTGTCATCGTTGCTCTTAATCTTGTGTGATTTTTGTCCTTAATCTACTATGTTATTTCTCATCTCTTATTTTGCCCTTTGGTTAATGTCAGATTGTTACTGTATCTGATTTTTTCCCTGGCATATTGTATATATGTTTATTTCTTTATGTCAAATAGGAAAGGGAAGGGGGGAAACAAGATGATTGGGAAGGGGAGGGGAGAGGGAACTGGGGACAAAAACATGTGGAGTGGAATAAATGTGTGAGAAGTAATGCAGTCCACTACCTGTAAATGTAATCGTAACCCCTCTATACATTACCCTGAAAATAAAAAAAAAGACTATAAAAATGCGTAGAAAATGAGGCTGGATGATGGAAACAACCAGATGCCCTACTACAAAAAATTGTGATACACACACACATACACACACACACGCACACACACACACACACAATGGAATGATACATAGCCAACCGACAAGATAAAATAATGGCATTCTCGGGGAAGTGGATGAAAAGGAAAAAAATCATATTAAGTGAAGTAAGCCAAACTCAAAGGAACATAGGCCCAAGAGTGTCCCTCATTTGTCAAATTCAGTAGAAACCTTGGGCTCTGCTACCAGAGATTTACAATAGAACAAAATCTAGAGACATCGTGACAAATAGTATGACACTAAATGTAAGGACCTCCAAGATGAAGAAACAAAACTCATATAATGAGTGATTGTTGTCCTTAATGAACTATGTGATCTCTTATCTCTTTTGCTATTCCTTGGTTATATCATATTGTTACAATAGTTCACCTTGTTTTCTGATATATTTCATATGTGCCTAATTGGTTATTTGAAATTGGATAGGGAAGGGGGCAAGTGAACATGAGTGGGCCAGGGGAAGGGAAATGGGGACCATATCATTACATGGGGTATCAAAGTTTGAGAAGTAATGCACCTTCTATCTGGTGAATATAATGTAACCCTTCTATAAATTACAATAAAAATAAATACATAAAAAGAAGATCTGCACAGAACAAAATAGTAATGGCATTTTTGGGGTAGTGGATGAAATTAGAGTGAATCCTGTTGAGTGAAATAAGTCAAGACCAAGGAACAAAAGGTACATGGTATCATTAATATATGGATATTAGTTTCAAACAGTAGTAGAGCGACGATTGAATAGTTGATACCCAAAGTTCTGGACATAATTTTGGAGATATAAACATAACTACATAGACATAAAAATCTAGGATAGACTATACACTCTCTAGACTTGTGTTTTATTATAGATTAATCTGTATCTATGACATACAAAGACTCAGCTTAATTTTTACTATATTCTAAAATTTATGTGCCAGTGATTGTATAGCGATTCCCTTCTTGAATACTTGTTGGTTAAACATGACATTTGAAATATGATGTAAAATTCAATGTTAATAAATTTTTTAAAAAAAGAGGCTAGAGTTAAATACCACTAATGTACTTGCTCTAAGTGGTACAGAAATTTTCTTAATGAATCAAGGAGTTTTATTACATCTTTATGCAATTATTTTAGTTCTGAGTGTTCTACACTCAATGATACTTCTGGAAAGATGATATAGCTGACTGTGTAGATGGTATGAAGACATACTGGCCTAAACATAGAATAAAGCATTGGTAAGTGGCTGTTAGCTGTCCAGATTCTACTGGAATATGTGGAATGAATTTATTAAGCACAGTGCAGGCTCTTAGTCAGATCAGGATCAAGATTATGTGGTTCCATGAGATGAATGAGGAAAGATCAGAAAAATCTACTAAGATATCCAGATATACTTTTGAAACTAAGGTATCTGGACTCCTTTTTTTTCTTTTTTGGTGGGGAGCTTGAACTTTGGACCTGGGCAAGGTCTCTTAGTTCTTTTTCCTCAAGGCTAATGCTGTACTAGTTTTAGCCACAACTCCACTTAGTTTTTGGGTGGATAAGTGGAGAGAAGAATCTTACAATTTTTTTTGTTTTCGTTTTCTTGCTTGCAAAGGCTTTGAATCACCTTCTCCCTGGCTAGGAGAATGACAATTATGACCCTCCAGCGCCTGGCTAGTGATTTTTTGAAAATTGGACTTTCTTCCAAATCACGTAACTGGTTCCTAGCAAAGTTTTGAAGCCTGACTGAAATGTGACAGATTTTTGTCACTTGGAGACACTCTGTGCTGAACTTTAGACATCTACCAGCTTAGTCACAGTGGCAATTCCAGTTTTTGTTTATGTGGTGCTGAGGAATGGAATCCAGGGTTTCATACATGCTAGGCAAGCTACATTTTCAGCCCAAGGTTTTATGTTTTGTTTTTTCAGTGTTGTTGCTTCTAAGGTACTGTATGATGCTCTTTCATTTTCTTTGCTTTTCACCTCTTTTCCTCTTTTTCCCTTTAGTTTTATTCTCTGTAGTCACTGTGTTGAATTCGGGTACCCTGTGTCTTGTACATAGGTTTATGTGATTTGGGGAATGGAGAGGGTATAATTAAATGGTATAAAAAAACAAAGGAAAAAGGGTGAACCAATTGAACAGTGATACTTAGAAGACAATAAACGGAAATGAACTGAACAATCTGGGTGGAGAGGGGGCTGAGGGTAGGAAAACAGAGAAAAATGAGGGAGGGGATAACAATTTTCTTAAGAAATGTGTTCATTACTTATGTAACTGTATGCCAACTATATATTGACTTAACAAAAAAAATTAACTTAAAAAATAATTTAGCCGGGTATGATGTTTCACACTTGTAAATGTAGCTACTCAAGGGGTTGGGATCCAAGGATAGCAGTTCAAAGTCAGCGTGGGCACTGAAGTCCATGTGACTCTTATCTCCAATTAACCACCAGAAACCTAGATGTGGCCCTATGGCTCAAGGGATAGGGCAGTAGTCTTGAGCTGAAAAGCTCAGTGACAAGACCCAGGTGCAGAATTGCAGTCCCATGACTTGAATGGTGAATGATACTAGCCAGGCTCTGTGCGCTCTCACTTGGAATCCTATCTACACAGAATCAGGTTTGAATCCAGCCCAAACAAATTGCATGATATTCTGATTTACAGTTCATTACCAAAAATCTGGAAGTGGAGCTGTGGATCAAGTGGTAGAACACTAGCCTGAAGCAAAAAAAAAACATTTAAGGACAGTTCCCAGGCCCTGGGTTCAAGTCCCAGGACTTGAATAAAACAAACAAAATGTGACGCTGAGTCCTCCATCATTTGGTGTTATAGTTCAATATTCTTGATATGCGTCTTAGAAATTAAGTCCCTAGCAAATACTCTCCCCTGAAATTCTGCTTCATAGCTGATTCATAGAATTTCAGCATCATTACTATCACCTTCCATTTAGCATACCAGTATACTACTGAAAATTTGAAGAAAACTTTTGAGTAATCCTAATAAATCTGTGTATCATCTGCACACACATCAAATCAGCAGCAGCTATGTTCTACTATTATCTAAATGTATTTAATCCCTTCTTGAGTTAATTAGCCTTAAAGAGTAAAACATATGAAATAGTTATGAAACTAACAGTCACCATTCTTCTACCTAATATTGTAATATAAGTTTATAAATGCAAGGACTATTCTGAAGTGTGCAGAACATAGCTTCTAATTATAATATTCTCATGAAGTATAGTTTTTAAGAAACATGTTGCTTGCTTTGGGAAAGCAAAGGCAAGGAAAAATGATATAGGTAAGTTCCCTATTTATCACAAGGAAAATACTATTGGGTTTAGATCAACTTCATTCATTCCGTGCTGATGAAACATATATTTGCAATTCCTGAGGCCAATCACTTCATTGTGATGCACAATCAGCCAGCTTAGATCAATCTTCCAAAAAAGGAAAGGAACAAATGAGAAGCAATTAAGGTTTCCAAAATGAACCAGGTGGTGGTGGCAGCTCACACTTGTAATTCTATCTACTCAAGGCCTGAAATCCAAGGATCTGGATTAAATTTGTCTGGGAGGACAATATTCCTGTCTGAAACATCATCTCTGTTTTCACAGCCCAGCTGATACACTCTGCCCAACAGGTTCCAAACACCAAAGTCCATTTGCTATCTGAAATACTAGCAAACGTACTCACACATAATTTCCTCTTTGGGAGATAGTTGAAACATGTACCAGAAACATTTCCCTGGCTTCAGAGTGAAAGTGGAAATATATATTCACTAGAAGCCCATCTAGTAAATTACAGTCAATCATCTTTCCTCACATCTTGTTAGGTAAATTGAACAATGAGTGTTTGGATCAGAAGAGATGTGTATGAGCATACAGGTTGTAAAAGTACTGTAATCCTAGCTACTCAAGATAAGCTGAGACCTGAGGATTCCAGTTCAAAATCAGCCATGCAATAAATTCCATAAGATTTTTACCTCTAATTAACCAGCAAGAAGCAGAGCGTTGAATTGTGCTTAAAATGCCACAGGCCTAAGATTTGCATAAAAGTGCTAAGGGGTAGCATTCAGGATGCCGACTCTCTCCACTCCTTTTTAACATAGTACTAGAATTCCTAGGCAGTGCAATAAGCTAAGAAGCAAACATAAAGGGGATCCAACTAGGGAAAGAAGAAATAAAACTATCCCTCTTTGCAGATGATATGATTCTATATTTAAACAATCCTATAGAATCTACTCCCAAGCTCCTTGAGCTGATTCAAAGCTTTGGAAGGGCAGCAGGCCATAAAATCAACCCTCACAAATCAACTGCCTTCCTTTACGCCAACAGTGAGAGGAACGAGGCAATAATCAGGAAAGAAACTCCTTTCACAATAGCCTCAAAGAAAATAAAGTACCTAGGAATTAGCTTAACTAAGAGTGTAAAGGACCGTTTAGATGAAAACTTTAAAACCCTAAAAAAGGAAATTAAAGCAGAACTAAGGAAATGGAAAAAGCTCCCATGCTCCTGGATTGGAAGAATCAACATTGTGAAAATGACAATCTTGCCAAGGGCTATCTACAAATTCAATGCAATACCCATCAACATCCCAATGTCATTCTTTAAAGAAATAGAAGAGGCAATTCAAAATTTCATATGGAATAATAAAAGACCCTGTATAGCAAAAACACTTCTTAGCAGAAAGAACAGCGCTGGAGGAATTTCAATTCCAAACTTTAGACTCTTTTACAGAGCTATAATTCTCAAAACAGCTTGGTACTGGCACAAGAACAGGCCTGAAGACCAATGGAATAGAACTGCGGACCCAGATATTAAACCACAGACCTATGGCCACCTAATCTTTGACAAGGGAGCCAAAAAAATAGAATGGAAGAAAGATAGCCTCTTCAACAAGTTGTGCTATCAAACCTGGTTAAGCACCAGCAGAAAATTAAGTTGGATCCTTCTTTGTCACCTTCCACTAGAATTAACTCCAAATGGATCAAAGACCTGGAGGTAAAACTGACACACTGAAAAGTTTACAGGAAGGAATAGGAGATACACTAGGCCTCCTTGGCACAGGTTGAATCTTTCTTAATAAGGACCAAGAATCACAACAAATCAGAGAAAGGCTGGATAAGTGGGACTGCATTAAACTGCAGAGCTTTTGTATGGCAACGGATATAGCTAGTAAACTAATCAGGAAGCCTACAGAGTGGGAGAAGATCTTCACCAACCAAACAACGGACAAAGGCCTCATATCTAAAATATATCAACAACTCAAAAAATTGAATCACTCCAAAACTAACCTCCAAAGTAACACCCATCCCATTAAAAAATGGGGCAAAGACTTAAAGAGAGTCTTCTCTGAAGAAGAAACAAAAATGGCCTATAGACACATGAAGAAATGCTCAACATCTCTGGTCATAAAAGAATTGCATATCAAAAGAACTCTAAGATTCCACCTCACTCCAGTTAGAATGGCCAGGATCAGGAAAACGAATGACAACAGATGCTGGAGGGGATGTGGCCAGGAGGGATCACTACTACACTGTTGGTGGGATTGCAAACTCGTTCAACCACTGTGGAAAGCAGTGTGGCAGTGCCTCAAAAGGCTAAACATAGAACTCCCCTATGACCCAGCAATTCCACTACTTGGCATTTGCCCAACACCCAGAAGCAAGTACATACTAAACCCCCTAGCACAACCATATTCATTGCAGCACTATTCACCATAGCAAAGATATGGAACCAACCCAGATGTCCCTCAGTTGATGAGTGGATCAACAAGTTGTGGTATTTGTACACAATGGAATTCTATGCTGCTGTCAGAAAGAATGACATCGCCCAATTTGTAAGGAAATGGAAAGACTTAGAAAAAATCATATTCAGTGAAGTAAGCCAGACTCAAAGGAACTTAGGCTCAATGGTTTCCCTCATTCGTCATAATCAGTAGAAACCTTGGGCTCTACTAGCAGAGACTTGCAATAGAGCAAAATCTTGATACATAAGGACATATAATGTTAAACTAATTGAAAGGACCTCCAGGATAGTGAAACGAAAGCCATATAATGAATGATTGTTGTCCTTAATGTACTATGTTGTCTCTCATCTCCTTTGCTGTCCCTTGGTTATCTCATATTGGTATAGTTTCTCACTTTGTTA